>NW_027176285.1:317500-385000 GCF_023349555.1 Cebidichthys violaceus
CCGAGTGTCCTACTTCACGGTGTGTTTTCTTACCGGGACACGACATGCTTTCCTTGGAGCAAGTGAAGCGGAGCTTAGAGAGCGCGGGACAGTCTCACGTCCTGCAGTTCTGGCCCGAGCTGTGTGAGGGGGACAGACGCGCGTTCCTCCAGGAGTTGTCCCAGCTGGATCTAAAGGGACTGGAGGATCACTGTGAAGGGGCCGCGAGGGCTGCGGCCTCCCCGTCCGCCAGCCTGGATCAGCACATAGAGCCGGTCCCCCCGGAGTCCATCGGCAGCGTGAGGAGGAGCGACAAAGAGTCTCTCGCAGTCTGGGAAAATGAAGGTGAACGTTTTAGAAGGCTTACGGTAACTGTGGGGGAAGTAGTGGTCATGTTGCTGAACACCAACATGGAGTAAGTAGTGTTTCTGTCAGATGTTTCATCTGTTCCTCCTGCTCCATCAGGTGATCTCCATCAGTCACTGCTGCTTTCACTCACACCCTGTTCTGGTGTGCTATTTATGCCAGCTGTGACGTTTAAAGACCGTGCTGCTCATGCTCCCTCTCTGTTTTCACAGGGCTTTTGCAAATCTCAGAGAACAGAGTTGGAGTCCTGCTCTTGGCCGGCGGTCAGGGGACCCGTCTTGGTGTTCAGTACCCTAAAGGGATGTATAATGTTGGGCTACCGAGCGGCAAAACCTTGTATCAAATCCAGGCAGAGCGCATTCTCAAGATCCAGGAGCTGGCCGACAGAAAGTACGACTCTAAATGCACCGTTCCATGGTAAGATCACATGATGGGTCCTCCACTTCTCTGATGTGGCTTTATGCTGAATAAGAGTAAAATAACATAATGTGCAACCCCAAACAATGAGCTGATGGTTAAATGATCGATGATTGAGTTTGGATACATTTTCAGATAAATAATGTGACCAAGATGATCAACAATAAACATGTGAACCTCTTGTCTTCAGGTACATAATGACCAGTGAGTTCACTCTGGCTCCCACTCAGAAGTTCTTCAAGGAGAACAACTACTTTGGTCTGGAGCCATCAAACATTGTAATGTTTGAGCAAAGGATGATCCCGGCGGTGAGCTTTGACGGAAAGGTCATCCTGCAGGGAAAAGGGAAGATAGCCATGGCGCCGGGTAGGTGCAGCTCAGGTCCTACTGAACATCCAGACCAATAGCAGTGAGGTCCCGTTGGATTCACCTCATGCCACCGATGTGTGTTGAGGATCGTTAACCTCTCCACTCTCTGACAGATGGTAATGGTGGTCTGTACCAGGCGCTGGTGGACAACAAGGTGCTGGAGGACATGAAGAAGAGGGGAGTGGAGTACCTGCATGTGTACTGTGTAGACAACATCCTGGTCAAAATGGCCGACCCTGTGTTTATTGGGTTCTGTGTGAGCAAAGGGGCGGACTGCGGAGCCAAGGTAGAGTAATATGCAGTAGATATAAAAGAGTCCATTAAATGAATAGCTCAGTATTTTGTGTACCTTCTGCCTGAGCTAGATGGAAATGTTGATGTCATGTCTGCACTAAATACAAAGCTGGAGCAGGGAGGCATCCTTTTTACATTTCTGTTTGTGTTCAGATTTAAACCAAAGCGAGAGTTTAGAGAGCTCTAGCGCTGCTGGTAGATGTGTTTTTGAACTTTGGACAAGTCTTAGCTAAGCTAAACTAAGTCAACCATGTTCAGCGCTGAACTAAACACGCAGACATGAGAATCATATCAATCTTCTCACCTCACTCTCGCAAATGAATATAAATGTGTTGCTTCCTTTAAACACATCCAGAGCCTGCTGTGTTGGATGACACACAAAAGCCATCTTTTCAAATAATCTAATGCTTTTTTGTAAAATGTCAGAAGAGTCAAATGAAATCTAATTTAAATCTAGCCTCTCATCTGTGTCGTGTGTTAGGTGGTGGAGAAGGCGTACCCCGCTGAGCCGGTGGGCGTGGTCTGCAGGGTGCGAGGCGTCACCCAGGTGGTGGAGTACAGTGAGATCCAACCAGAGACGGCTGAGCTCCGAGGACCTGGAGGGGAGTTGGTGTACAGTGCTGGAAACATCTGCAATCACTTTTTTACCAGGGCCTTCCTGCAGGATGTAGCAGAGTAAGAGCCTTTACTGTTCTATGTGCTGACAGCACAGTATGGGAGTCACAGTGAGTGAACTCACACTCATTTCAGTGAAAAACACGACTGACTAGAGCGATGATTTTCAACCACTGTGCTGTGAGACATCTTCAGGTGTCTCGTGGGAAAATGTCCAATATTCACTTAATCAGTCAAAATAATATGATTTAGTTGCTGCAAATAATTTGCCATTGTTGAGCGTCGTAGCTAGTGGCTGGCTAAGTTAATTAAATACTCCTCCATGCCACTGGGTGGCAGTAGGTAGTGCAGTAATGACCCTCAAAGCCAGAGGGTGTGACATTGTCCATCCATATACCGGTAAAACCAATACTATGTTTGTCCATCCAACATTTTGGTCCAGAGCAAAATATTTTTACAGCTAAACTTTAGAATTAAACTTTTACAACTGGCCTGACTGATAAACATGTTTGGTGTATATTCATGGTCCCCAGCAGATGATTCTTAAAGATTCTGATGACTCCCTGGCCTACCCTGTTGCGCTATCCTTCATTAACACGTCCTTAATAATCTACAAAAAAATACAAAAATGGATGGCCAGATTTCTTTGATACAGCTATGGAAGTATGTGGGACCCCAGTGGATAAGCCCTCTATATAATACTGCTTTGCATGTTGTTATGCACTGTAAAAATGCTTTTGATTTCCTTCTATTCTTTCATCTTACAGGGAATATAAAGGCCAACTGAAACAACATGTTGCCTTCAAGAAAGTGCCCTTTGTGGACACATGTGGCAATCAAGTCAAACCCACCAAACCCAATGGCATTAAGATGGAGAAATTTGTGTTTGATGTCTTCCCCTTCTCGAGGTATTGTGAATTCATCTATTGTCTGTTGTTTTACTCTCCACAAAACGACATGAAGTCATACAGCAGTGTCTAATTACAATGTGCACTCTCTGTATTTGGAAGGAACTTTGTTGCGTTTGAGGTCGTGAGGGAGGATGAGTTTTCTCCTCTGAAGAATGCAGACGGAGCAGCAACAGACAGCCCAACCACCGCCAGGAACTCTTTGCTGGCTCAACACTGCCGCTGGGCGACAGCCGCAAAAGCCACGCTGTTAGATGAACGAGGGAATACCTTTCCTTCTCCAGCCAGGTCAGAGGTCAAAGTTCCTAAATACACCCTGCACAGATACGGTCACAACTTCAACCCTCGCCCTGTTCTTTATGTCAGGCATTTGAGCCTAGCAGGAAAAGCACAGGTAGAACCAACGGCATCAGTGATGGCAAGAAGTCTACTGTGAGACAATGAAATGTTCTAGTTCTAGTTTAAGTAGCCCTCTAGCACCTCTAAAGCTCACAACACGTCATATTGTATTAATTCACATGTAAAAATGAGGTGAAAAAAATGCAATTAACATTTTACTTTATGTATATATGTGTGTGTGTGTGTGTGTGTGTGTGTGTGTGTGTGTGTGTGTGTTGAGAAAGACTGAAAAAATCCATCCCTAACATCTGAAGTGTAAATGATCCACAGTGTATCATCAGGGGACAACCCTCCAGCACAATGTGAGATTTCACCACTGGTCTCCTACTTTGGTGAGGTGAGTACATGAACCTCATATCCATGTGTAAACATGTAGGATATTAGAAAGAGTTGAGCTATTGGGTTACAGTGTTAAGCTGCTGAAACCTATAAAGCAGTTACAGGTTGTAGTGGTGTAATTGACCTCCTTCTCACTCCTGCTAGGGCCTGGAGCAGCTGCTCAAAGGGAGGACACTGCCAACTCCTCTCATCCTGGATGAAGAACAGGCCAAAGAGCTGCAAGCTCAGTGACACTTCTCTCTCTCTGTGTGTGTGTGTGTGTGTGTGTGTGTGTGTGTGTGTGTGTGTGTGTGTGTGTGTGTGTGTGTGTGTGTGTGTGTGTGTGTGTGTGTGTGTGTGTGTGTGTGTGTGTGTGTGTGTGTGTGTGAGTGAGTGAGTGAGAGACACAGGAGCAGAGATATCAAACACCGGAGTTCAGGGTGGAGGAACCCTGAATGGACGTGTTTGAAGTATCAGACCAAGAATGCACAATTGTTTCAACACATATTTGAACTGTATGTGAAGATAATCATTTCAAACGGTCATGCATCTCATGTTATTCTCTCCTTGTTGAGGAAGAGCTACACCTCACGTGATGTGATCATTTGAAAGCAATCGAGACCAATAAGGGATTAGCTGTGGTTTTTGGAATTCATTTTAAGTTTTCTTTTGTTTTACATGAAACCAAAAATATGATCAAAATACCTCACCCTGTGTCTTTGTAGTGAATGAATTCTACTCGACTACCGTTTATTTTTAGAGATTGTTTCAGGATACGTATACGAATATTTTAGGAGAAGTCTATGCATTTTTATCTATGAATTTTAATTCCATTTTAATTTGAAATTTTGTAATTTTTAGGCTGCCTTCAAACATCTGGCCAGGGACAGCAGATGAAAACTAGCCTCTCTGGCTCACTTACAGTTTCACTGTTGACTGGTGTGCAAAACAAATAAACAAATAAATGAATAAGTGTTCAGTTAACTGGGTGTTGATTGATCTGTTTTTAGGAATATTTCATTCAGAATTGTATCGTACTGATTCCAGTCGTGGAAAATTTCAGCAGCTTCCACAGAAAAGCTCTTTGGAGCTGTGAACTTAACACATTAATTTAACACATTTTATTTTTAATAATAGGAAAAGTCACAGATAACAAAGAAAGATTGACATAAAACAGTAAATGGTGCTTATTCAGCATGACTTCAAATGTGTGGGTTTAAAGATTGTTCCCACAGGACGACGCACGGAATATAAAAAACAACTATTTCATTTAGTAAGACAATGAAACAGTAAACAGTGTTTTTACCGTATCAGCTATAATAAATGAAGAGTATTTATTTTTTAGGAGAATGTGTTCAGTTCCAGTATTGTCTTTTAGCTCCATTGTTCTTATTGTATTAATACTAACAGATAATGAGATGCAGGGTGAGCGTCTCAGGCAGTCCTCGCGCTCATTCTCCCTCCCGCCACTCCAGTCTCGTGACCGACGCCGGCCAATCACCGTTAAGACTGCACACGGACGACAACAACAAACAAAAGCATTAGACCGAAGCTGAAATTCAAATATGATGTTTTTCGACCTACATTTAATTCAGTGTTCAGTCACGCGGAACCAATAACGTGCACGCCGCTGTCTAGTTACTGGTCGGCGACAGGACCATTAGCTGCTAACGCTAGCCTACACAGGACCATTAGCTGCTAACGCTAGCCTACACAGGACCATTAGCTGCTAACGCTAGCCTACACATGACCATTAGCTGATAACGCTAGCCTACACCGGACCATTAGCTGCTAACGCTAGCCTCCACACAGGACCGTTAGCTGCTAACGCTAGCCTACACAGGAAACATTAGCTGCTAACGCTAGCCTCCACACAGGATCGTTAGCTGCTAACGCTAGCCTCCACACAGGACCGTTAGCTGCTAACGCTAGCCTCCACACAGGACCGTTAGCTGCTAACGCTAGCCTCCACACAGGACGCTCTCTGAGCTCTCAGGGAGGTTGATAATGCGCGGAACCCTTTTATTCTTTTGCTAACGCTAGCAGCGCATTGGTCCGTCTGAAGACAGCGATGGACGCTCGAACATGCTAGCACCATGTTCAAAAATGTGTTCGGCTCTGGGTTCCTGGTTAGAACAGCTCATGTGATTTTGACATGGGTCGTAACGTTAATACTCTTCCTACATGATACAGGTAAATTACGTTTTATTACGTTATATTATTATGTTATTATTAGATGTAGCTATAGGCTTCAAATACTATGTATTATGTGGAATGATAAGCTAATTCTTGACGTATAATAGCATCATCATATATACTGATGTTACCTGAGGAAGGAAGCTGCTATTCAGGTCCCACCAGTAACGTTAACGTAGTGAGTTACCATGGTTGGTGAATACATGAGCCTGGTTCCTCTCAGCTGGACTTCATGTGTGTGTGTGTGTGTGTGTGTGTGTGTGTGTGTGTGTGTGTGTGTGTGTGGTAGAGCTGAGGCAGCAGGAGGAGACGGGTCAGCTCGTGCAGCCGGTGTTCTTCGTGCTGTTGGTGCTGCTGTCGGTGTTGCTCTATTTCGCCGTTTCTCTGATGGACCCGGGCTTCATCCTGTCTGATGACAGTGATCTACAGGTGAGTACTGATGCTGCTGTATGTCTCCATCATTAGACACGTCACACATCTTTGTCAAGAGGGTTTTGCACCAAAGAGTCAAAGAAGCAGCGGTGATGGTTTGACTGGGACTAGGAGCCACTTCTAACAGGTGTGAAGGTGTTGCTGATTAAAAAGGCTGATAATGGGACACACACATGTTAAGGAATAACTGTGTGTCTATGTAAGTATACAAATTAGTACTGGGCAACGATTACAATTTTTAATCTCATGATTTTCTGTGATTAATCTCATTAATGTCGATTATTCGTTGATCCTGAGAACGTTCCTCAGACCGACATCTTCTCAACACTCGTCCTGCAGTTTGTATCTCTCCACTTCTCTGTGGCGTCTGTTAGCTCATCTTTAGTTTATCTCTACTTCTCCACACGCTGCATCAACGTAGTGATGAAGACTCCTCCACACGCTGCATCAACGTAGTGATGAAGACTCCTCCACACGCTGCATCAACGTAGTCTGCATCCCTGTTTTACAGTCAGTACATCTGTATGCCTGGAAAGGGATTTGATGAATACTAGGAGTAGTATGCAGTAAAGTTAGTCAACTTAAGTTACTCAAAGATTTAGTTATCGCCATGCCATACACCAGTTCTGATAAACAACTTGAGATGAAGACCCAGGAGTACATCAGACCTGCGATACACAATCTAGCTGTGATTGTGTTGTTGATGTTGTTTTCATGTGGGGATGTAAATGACAAATGAGCACACAGAAGGTTGTGATGAATGCTTGGACTGAAAATGGGCAGCAGCTTCTCTGACCAGTTTGTCTTGTGTGTTGTGTCAGTTCACACTGGGAGTGACGGAGGAGCAGCAGGACATGATCCCCCCCACCACCAAGTCCCTGCGACAGCGCCGCTGTGGCCACTGTCTGCTGCAGGTAGCCTCCACACACACACACACACACACACACACACGCACACACAGCACGCTGCCATGGGCTCATACGACTGAACACTATTAGAATGAATACAGCAGGGTTGATGGATTGATGGGTTGATTGATTGGTTGATTGGTTTTCTGTAGACATGGTGTTGTAATTTGTCATCTCTCTGTGGTAACAGTGTAGCTCTCAGGCTGAAATGTGACACTCAAAGTTCTACAGTACTTCTAAGATCCCTCAGTGGTATAGTGTAACAGATGGGTTCTATGTTACCTGTACTACCTCCAGTGAACACAGATCCTCATATGAGCCAGCAGGTCACTCACTGTACAGCACTGTAATGCTGATGTAGACAGAGTTTAACCCTTCTATGAAACATGAAGACAGGATTGGAACCTGACATCCCTCTCAAATGGATTCAAGGGTGTTTAAAGACAGACTCACACGAGAGAAGACATCATCTCGATGTGAGCGTTTCTGCCGCTGTGTTTGGATTGTATAAATACAACGACCTTTGTTCCAAGCAGCAGCCAATGAGATCGAAGCACTGCCAGACGTGTCAGCACTGCGTCCGGCGGTACGACCACCACTGCCCGTGGATCGAGAACTGCGTTGGCGAGAGGAACCACCGCTGGTTTGTGCTCTACCTGGCCGTCCAGCTGCTGGTGCTGCTGTGGGGGCTGCACATTGCCTGGTGAGTACAACACTGTCAGCTGGCAGGTGAATGCTGCAGCTGCAAAGGCTCCACAGATTCTTCTCTTGCTTGTTTCATCAGGACGGGTTTCAGGTACGCTCCCAGCTGGCAGCTGTGGCTGCGTACCAACGGCATGCTGCTGACCGTGGTCGCGCTGGTGGCTCTGCTCTCGCTGATCGTGCTGCTCTTGCTCGGCTCCCACCTCTACCTGGTGTCTCTCAACACCACCACCTGGGAGTTCATGTCGCGCCATCGCATCTCCTACCTAAAACACTGCGGCGCTGATGAAAACCCCTTCGACCGGGGCACCTTCAACAACCTGTGGGGTTTCTTCTGCGTGTGGGGCACAGTGGTGTGGGAACAGGTGTACTTCAGGGAGGGCAGTGACCAGGTCTAGGATTACATGACATTCAAAGTCTGAAAGGGCTTTCCCTCATAAGTAACCTCTCTAGTTTTTGGGACCAGACACTTGACTGCAAAGTTGGGAGATGAATTATGCTTTTGTGCAGTTTACCTTTATAAAGACACTTGTGTTGTTGTCCCACATTTCCCGTCTTTAACACCCCTCCTCCCAGTGTTGATGGAGTCCACACTTCCTGTGTCTGTCAACAGATGGACAGCAGGTCACCAGCACTGAAGCCCTTATTCTAACAGTGGCTCATTCCAGGATCCAGTAGCAGTTCAGGCCCTTCTGTCTGATGTTAAGGCTGTGAGTGAAGCTAGTGAGCTCGGTCCTCATGCTCCCACGTCCTGCCTGACCCTCCACTCAACCATGTCTGTGAGCAGTGAACATTGTACGCCCGACTGTTAAATCATTTTAAAGTTTACTTTTAGTACATGTCAAATATTGCATAAACATTTGATTGAAAATGAACTCTACTTGTTTTAGGTGCATGTGTAGACAATCCAGAAGTGTGGTTTCTGTTCTCTCTGCAGTCAGATCGTGGTTGACAGGTTGACTGACGGCTACATGTTTCTACTGTAGAAAGCTTCACTCTGTTCTCGTTTCATGTGATTGATTGCTGTGATTGCTGTAATTGCTGAGTCGTATTTATTCTGCAGAGGTTGTCAGGGTCCACGTGCTTCAACAGCTTCACTGCAGTTGAGGTGAGAGAACGACGAGTTTACATTGTTCATTTATTCAAACCTGTTGATGTGAAGGGAGCTGCATTTAATCCAGCCGTGGTGTACAGGAGGCTTTGACTTTCAATGGACAGCGTTTCAAGCTATTTTATATTGTATATCATTTTGTAACTTTTGAACCAGAAATTGTCTCTAGATTTTTGTATGACTATTTTAATGGAGTAAGTGGAAGAACAGCGTGGAGCTGAGCTGTGACTGTGATTCGCTGTTTGGCATTTCTTTGTGCAATAGTTCCCTTGTAACACAGCAATAAATGTGTTGAAGTCAATGTGCAGCAGTAGTGCTGGACCACATGCAGACGCTCTGGTTTTCATGAATTAACATTTATATCATGTTGTGTACTTCTGAATTATATGCAATACTGTCATGCAATGTTTTTACTACTTTAAAATGACTACGCATCAAAAAATAAATGTTAATGACGAGTTTCCTGGTCCTTTAAAGTCCAGCAGATATCAATTTATTCAATACTATTTCCTTCATGTTTACACTTTACATAGAGGCTGGTCTATATGAGCATAATCTTCATGATGGGATCCTTTAAAATAAATACTGTTGTATTGACTGAGCAGTCTCTGAAGAGCTTCACTGAACAGTTTGACAGAGTATCACATCCCAACAGCTGATGTCTACTGGTTATAATAAATAACACGATACAGTTCAGCCTTCAGAGTCACTTCTCTTCATTAAGATCACACATATTTACAGTTTAGTTCTTGGACAGAGAGCTGGAACAATGTCCATTTGTGACACATTTGATACAGCGTGAACGGTACTTCACAGCCCGGATCTCTGGAGTTTAAACCACACAGAACACGTGAACCCGGAACCGTGTGGACATGAAGAACAGGACGGTAGTTTCTCAGCTTCTGTTCAGTCAGAAGACCTTTATGGCAAATAAAAGTGAGTAGAAACAGGAGCAGCCGTTCACAGAGAGTCACTCAGTCAACTCATGAAAGAAAAGTCAAAGTCAGCAAAGATGTCTTGTTCCTCAGCAGACAGGCTGTAGGCCGTTCGTGGGGGGGTGAGGACCGGCTCGAGACGCGTGAACTCCTCGTCGAAGTTACTGACGTCCTTCAGCGCTCTGATGACCGGCAGGAAGGGAGGCTTCATGTTTTTGGCCAGGAGAGCGGTCCAGTCCATTCCCTGTGAACAGACGAGGAAGAGGAGGAGGAATCACTAAAACATCACCTTCAATGTGCCGTTAGAGGACAATAAGAATGTAATCAACTGGTTCATAATGTGTAAACATGCAGCCCTCACTAACGTGCTTTAACTGCTATAACAAACTAGATTTCCACCATCGTAATTTTCCCAATAATTCCTGTTTATTATACCTTTAAGAGGCGCTGGATTATTTACACACTATTATTATATGGTGATTAGTAACAGGTTATCAAATAGCCCTCTTTTGAAGCTGGAGTTCAGAATGAAGAGGTGACTGTCTGGATAATGACCTGAAAGAATTTGTGTCTTTTGATCTCCGAGGCGTCTTCCTCGCCTCCTCCCAGTCTCATCTGAGGATTCTTCTGCAGCAGCTAAAACACAGTGGAAGGAGGAGGAGGAGTAGAGAGGAGTAAATAAACATGAGATCAGAGCGAGAGCTTTCGTTGAAAAAGATCACGAGGAAACTCCCCAAGAGAATCCAGATCCATTAGTTGAGGCCGACCTTTTGCATGAGGGACACCGACTCAGGAGACAGGAAGCGAGGGTAGCGCACGTCATCGTTGACGATGCTGTCAAACACCTCTTCTTCATCATCACCTGGGAAAGGAGACTGAGAGAGAAGAGAGCAGCACAAACTGAGTAATGTTCTAGAAGACTCTGTTCCTTCGGTGGTTATATTAGTTGTGTCCAAATTAATAGCAGTGCGTTTAAAAAAAGTGAGTAAAGCCCAAAATCCTTATAATAGCTTTTATTCCCATACACACCAAAGCATCGGGAACATGAAACATTCTACTCCAAATGAAACCATGAAGAAACATTCCGCTCATTTGCTTCAGCCCGTTCATCCACAGCAGTGCATTTGTCACGTTCACACTGACCTCCCCCACCAGCATCTCATAGACGAGGACCCCCAGCCCCCACCAGTCCACACTGCGGGTGTAGGTGTTGTCCGTCAGCACCTCTGGGGCCAGAAACTCCGGAGTGCCGCAGAACGTTGTGGTGCGATCACCGTGGCCCATACCTACACACAGCACAGCCTTACTACAGACTCACAGGTTAGCGCACAATAACGTCAACACAACAGAGAACTACTGAGAGGAGTTCATGAGTGCCATCAAACGAATAGGTGTTCACGTTGCAAGCCTGCACACACTGAATCCTGTCATATGAGATGATCGCCATGTGCTGGAGGTAAAAAGGCTACATCGCTTTAAAGAGTTTGACAAACATGACAGAATGATCTCACCTTCTTTGCACAAGCCAAAGTCTGCTATCCTGACAAAACCATCTGCATCCATCAGCAGATTATCCAGCTTCAGATCCCTGACAGACACAAAGCAACATGCAACATGCAACATGTTCCCCACATGCAGCCAGGTATGAAGGAATACTGTTCTGAGCCTGAGGAGGACTCACCTGTAAACTATTTGGTGTTGGTGTAGAAACTCCAGGCCGAGCAGCACACAGGACGAATAAAACCTGAAACCAGAGAGAGAGAGAGAGAGAGAGAGAGAGAGAGAGGGATGACATCATAGCACCATCCTGCATGTCAGCTGACTTTATGGAGCGATGGGTGCTAACCGGGTCTGCTCCTCAGTGAAGATGCTGGTGTGGATGTGCGTCATGAGGTCTCCTCCGGGGGAGTAGGCCATCACAAAGCACACGTGGTCCTTAGTCTGGAAGCAGCCGTACAGGTTCACCAGGAAAGGATGCTGGGAGGTGTTGATCACTTCAAAGATCCTCTTTTCACACATGAGGCTGAACACAGACACACGTTTGTAGAGATTTACACCCTTTATATTCAGCATGTTTGTTGTTTGTTGTTTATGACAAAACAGCTCCACTTGTGGAGAGATGGTTACTGATGAATGTTGGCTCTTTGGAACGATTGGGTATTTTTATATTCTTTAAGTACAAGACAGCAGTTTGTTGCAGTTCAGTTTGACGTTATGAAATGAAAATTGTTTGTAATAGTAACCCATTAATCAGGGTTCGATTAGACAACACAGCTCATCAATGCCTCTCAGAGGGACTACAGAGAGCCCTGCTTTCACTCTAATGCTGGACAAAGTGGAAGCAGCGCTGACAAAATGTTCCCTGTGAGGAAGTCTCTGTCAATTCATCTTCACGCTTGAGTGACGTGAACTGAAACAATGGCTGCTGGAGCACACGGTTAGAAACCGAGCGAACGGCTTATTAAGTCCTGTTCAGCAGCACTCGGCACCCAGTTGATGCCAGGTGACCCAATGAGAGCCCCACTGAGATGGACTCTCTGTGATCCGGGCCCTGGTGCAGTCACAGACTCTAGCGTTGTGTCGATGGATTGCTTACCTGTCAACTTCATCACGTGTGACGATGTCTCCTTTCTTCAGGGCTTTGATGGCGTACAGTTTGTCTGACTTCTTGTTCTCTGCTAGCAGCACCTTTGATCCGTTACAGGGTAGCGGAGAAACGTTAACGGTATGAAGATTCATATTATCGGATCATTTCTGATCCAAACACTGCTACGGACATTTGTACAGCTGGAACAAGTTAGAGGAGATGCGTACCTTACCGAAGTGACCTCTCCCCAGAACTGAAATGCAGTTGAAGTCTTCCATCTGCAGTCCTTCACTCCTGCTGCATGACAGTACAAAGGAACAGGGACTGAAGAATTCCTTACTGTGTTCTCTGCACTACTAATAAATGTACATTCTTTGTGACACTGTGGCGTTATGGTATAACTCACATGGGAGTTACTACTACTGAGAGGAAACCTTCCTGCTGGCTGCACAGTGCTTGAATATGATATGCATGGAGAGACGTATCTCCATACATGTGATATGCATGCATGGAGAGTGTTTACTGTGTCTTGTGCTGCACACAGACATAAGCTGTAGTCAGGTACAGTACATTTGTTAATTCAGGCTCCATCTCTCATCATCACTGTGAAACTCAATGATTCCAACAAACTGTCCTTATTCCTACTCAGTCTGACTCACTGTGGAGGAGGATGAACCGATGGATGCCGCTTCTTCTCACCAGGACACTGGTTTCACAGACAATAGAGATTAACTCACTCAAACAAGAACACATGAAACATGAACCACTAGATCATCACAGCCCTTCAGCCCTTCAGCCCTTGTTTCCTGCTGTCATCGCTGCTCAGCTGACTTGCTTACCGGTGGAGAGTCTTTAGTGCTCTTTCTTGTGCGATGTGGAGACCGGCCGGGTTGATCTTCATTCAAATTTAGACTCACCACAGCAGGTTCTCTGAAAACAAGAGGAGCTACTTCACTATTGTGGTTGTGCTGCTGTTGGTGCTGTTGACTACCTTCATCTCCACCACTCACACGCAGGTTACTGTCTCCAAACCGCTTATATGTTAATATAAAATAGATGTACGCCTACTTATCAAACCAAAGCAAGTAGAACATAACTAACACACTAAAATCCTTTGGTTCTTGTTGCATTGTTAGGCTTTCTTCATGTGGAATACTCCTCATGTGTTTTCACTCTGGGAACCGTTATTATGTTATAGATGAATTATGTTTCAATGCTTTCATTTTGTGTACAGTCTAAAAGAGATTGGCTTTTTCTGTCACTCATTTTATCTTCATACATAAAGAGAAATTCATGGAAAAGGATTTAAGATGTACAGTCAACACACACACACACACACACACACACACACACACACACACACACACACACACACACACACACACACACACACACACACACACACACACTTTGTTACTTGTCATGAGTCTGAGTGCAGGTCAGTGATACTGTGGCTCTTCTCTAGTCTCAGATATCATGGTGGAGAAATCGCCTCCAGTGAACAGCTCTCTTTTGTAGCAGCTCTTTCAGAGAAGAGACAAAGATGTTTCTGGGTCACGGTATCTAGACACCACAGAAGCTTACCGGGCTGGGGGAGTACTGGAGGACGGGGGGGCAGCTAATGGAGGGCTCATGGGCTCCAGGGAGCTGCAGGGAGGCAGGATGCTCATCATCAAACGGCCCCATGTGGCAAAGTTCATGTTCATCTGGGCAGCGCGCAGGAAGTCCTTCCCTGTGAGGACACACGGGGACAAAAGAGACAATCAGAAGACTTCAATATGCAAGTAGTGAGAAAAGAACAGCTATGATGGAGTAGTGCGAGTCACCTTTCTATAATGATGGAATTGGTTGTTTGTTAGTATGATGTCACCACAATCACATGTAGTTGTGTGTGACTCAATGTTCTACTTGTCATTATGACAACAGTAAAGTAAACCAGAACCGTCAGAAACAAGTCTGACAACTAACACCGATTAATAATAATAATAATAATAATAATAATAATAATAATAATAATTATAGAGAGAGAACTGGTGATGCACTATGAATGACCGGAGTCACCTTTCTCTTTAGGGAAAATCCTCCTCTGCCTCTGGAGTTTGGAGCGCCGCTCAATGACAGGATTGATAAAGGTCACCTGGAAATGATCAGAGGAGCGGATTATGACTCATGTGTTAGACCGATGCAGCATCAGTAATCACGGCTGTGTCATAGGTCAAGAAATATGACGTGCTTGGGATAATTGTAACCACAACTCTGACAATTACATCAACCCTGGCATGAGAAAGGCAGGCAGAATATGTGGGTAGCAACCTATGGGCGCTAATATTAAAAGGGAAGCTCTATTATGTATTGTGGTTCCACATATTTTTGTTTTGAGGTTTGATGTATTAAATCCAAACGAGTACGTAAGTTCATTTTCCCTCCTAAACCCTAACCTGACATACGATCCTGCGTAATGACGTCGCTACATCCTTATCCTCACTCAGTGGATTACATGCAGTGACTCTGATGGCGGTCAGCACCCCCCCAATTTGAAGTAGGACCGTAGAGCTTCTAGCTGATGTGCACATTAAACACAAGGATCAAAGAGCCATTTAACCAGTTATTGAGAGAGGAGGAATGGATGGAAGATGTCTTTTATCAATGAGGCCTCCCCATCATCAAGAAGAAATCCTTGAAAAGTCTTCATCAGGATCTGATTTTGACTCACAAAAGGTGAGTAGCCCACATCACACTGCTCCAAAACAACACATCCGCATAGTGTCACATGGGAGCATGGTGTCACACCCAGCCCTCATACAACCTCCCTTCTCTAAACTCCTCCCCAGTGCAGAGACAGGAGATGAGTAATGAGAAGGAAAGCACCTCAATGAAGAGGTTGCCCTGAGGCTCCAGCTGGAGACACATGCCGTGTCGATGGTTATCCAGGAAGTCCTCCAGCCGCAGGAACTTCACCCCACTTAACGCTCGCCAGTCTCTCCAGTACACCGCGATCTCCAGCTCCCGGGACTAGATCAACACACAGACACAGATTACAAATATTCAGGCGCGCTTATAATCTCATTTCATCATTTTTGTTTTCCAAAATTATTAAATTTGGTGGAACAGAAGAGCTTCATCTTTTGAATTACTGAAAAAGAGAAGGTAACAGACAGTGACTTCTTCAGTGACTCACTCTGTGTTTAGGAAAGAGACAGTAACTCAAAGTCATCTGTAAAACGTCCTGTGATTAGTAAGCTGACCTGCATGTGTATCTGTGACTCTAACGTTTAAAGAGTCACTGTCAAACAGAGAACCGGAGGAACGTTCGTCTTAATCAGGGCTGCTGGACGTGGACGGGTTAGACCAGATTAGAGCAAATGTCGGGGATTAGCAGCGGGATTACAGGAGGCTGAGTATCAAAGACATTCTTGGTCATTGTGACTAACTGCGGGACAAGATGTCACAGCCCCGTGTCAGTGTTCCTAAGCTGTTAACAGATGTTCATCATGAGGGCCAAGAGCAGCAGCTCTGGTTCAACAGCATCTACACTGTGTGGTAGGACCGGCCATCATGGAGAGATTTGAACTTCAGCTACAGTGACTCAGTCAGTCGTTATGCTGTCGTCAGGGAAGCGGAGTAGCCATGAGAAAGATGCAGCTGTGGTGTGATCTGACTTGTAGTTTGAGTTGCTTGCTGAAGTGAAAGCCACTGACCCGTTCCAGCTCAATGCTGAAGCTCTGGCCCCAGGCCTGTTTGCTCAGCTGTCTCCAGTGTGTGCGTCCCACAATCCTGTTGTCCACCTTCAGCACAGCACTTATCTCCGCTGAGACACAACACAAAGACACAGCTGTGAGGACGTTATAAAGAGAGAGGAACTACAACGCCACAAACACACAGCGTGGACCATTCCACACACACACACACACACACACACACACACACACACACAAGAAGAAATGAAGTTCTTTACAAGCAGCCTGTTCAGCAGCCTTCAATCATTACTGTGAGCTTTAAAAAGAGAGAACGACTAAATGTCCAATCAGTGTTGATGATAAATGTAGTTGATTGAAGCAATACATTCCTCAGTGCGTGTTATATTGACCACAAAAGATGAGTTTGCAGCTGCAAAGTCTGTTGTTCTTCCTGCATCATTTGATCAGACAGTGACGGAGTCAGAGTCAAGTTAGAACTACAGGAAGTCATTTAACTCACATTTCTAGTCTCACTCACAAAACTTGTGACTTTGTTAGACCAATTTCACTGTAATGCATTTGCTTAATGAATATAAATGTACGTAAATAAAGTTTCTTATGTATTGTGTAGGTTGAAGAACCAGAAGGATCCAGACTCCATCTTCAGAACCTCATCCAAACCACGACGGGCTAACAAGCTTTAAAGGGAGTACAGCGCCAAACAAAAACTGAGTTTGAGTTGCAGTGTTGACTTACAGGACAGGTCATCAGCCCGGGTTGTCTTGGCGCTGGCGCTGCGTCCCGATAGGCCGGCTCTCACCTTCACCGACTTTCCATCCGAGAGGCTCACAGAAGTGACCGCGATGCCGGACACGCGACCTCGGCCCGGAACCGACTCCAACAGGTCCTGGCAGCCCATCAAACATACCTCCAACCGACCTGCGGACAAGTCTTTCAGTTTTCAATTCAGTCTGGAGGAACACTAGTTTAACTTTAATGGAAAACAATAAGCTTGAGGAAGAACATGTTAATGTTAATCTTGTGGATATCATAAAACGATGAGGTCAGATGAGAAGCTCTTCAGTGGTGGAAGAGGTACTCCAGTCAAAGTACCTGCATGATAATGTAGGAATACTGTGTTACAACTAACAGTACAGTATTCAACATCCTAGGTGGAGTAACGTCTACCTAAGCAGAGACTTAATCACTCTGTGCTTCGTTAAGCCGGCCAAGAAATGAAATAAATAGATATTGGAATATATTAATAGCAACCTGTTAGACTGGCTGGTTTGAAGGAGGAGGAGGAGGAGGAGGAGGAGGAGGAGGAGGAGGGAGTGTTGGATTGCTTCTTCGGTAATCCACAGGAAGGCGGGGTTCTCAACAACAGCTCCTCCTTGATGGCAGCATGTTTGGGATGGTCCAGAGGCAGCTCACTGAAACGTCTCTGCAGGGACAGACTCAACAAGTCCACCTTCTGAGAGGACTCCTGCATGCGGGTCTGGGCCTGAGGGACACAAACACTCCTTAAGAGTACAGCAGACTCAACGTTACACAGTGGAAAGATATGATGTATATATTATGTATGCGTTTTCTACATGCATACATACACACATCTGTGTACATTAAAACAAGGAATAATATCAACACCAATGGTAGTAAAATGTATTAATCAAGAATACACTGATAAGTAAAATAAAGTGGGAGCGGGATATTCATTAAAAAAGTTAAAATAAAGTAAATAGATAAATAAATGAAGAAATGAACGTACCGACTCACATCTGAAACAAAGTCACAGATCATAAACAATCTAAGAGCCCAATATGATCAGAACCCTGAGAACTATGATGTCAACAGAGAGGATAGAGCTGAAACATGAGGTTTAATAACCACACATATTATTATCAGAGGAAGTTTTTCTGGTGACATCACTTCACACCTGAATTTAAAGCTTCAGGACAATTCAGGGAAATTCATTTCTCTAAAATGAAATACTTTATTTTAAGAGTCACATTTTTCAGAAGCGTTCTGTTATGTCATTTATTTTGAAATCAGTCATTTAGTTAGTTTCTCATACATATTTGATATATTTATATAAATATAATATATTTATATATATTTGACCTCCTTGACTGTCAGTACGGGTTAGACTGGTTTGGAGAGTTAGGATATGATGATTACTGTGTTTCACAAAGTTACTTTATATAAACAAATGTGACCTTTAGTAAGAATGACTTCCTTATTCTTTTGTTCCAAATGAACTCTGAGATCATTTGATCTTTGCTGCGATACTTCAAACATGTTCAATAGAAAACCTAAAATGTTCTTGGTATGTCAGACCTTTGAAATGCACTGCAGGTAAAACAGCTGATAACCTTTGACCCCTGGCTGTAGCCTCATAGAAAGCAGAAATCCATCTATTAAACCTCTAACACGTCTTTACTTAAACAGTCTTTGACTTTTCTAGCTTTAGTTTTGTGCCTGATGTCTTCTGGTTAGTTTTGGCTCTGATTTCTATTAAATCACCACATAGTATCGTTTCCAATGGAGCGGAGCGCCCTAAACCCACCTCTGCTAGAACACGGCGGTCTAAACCCACCTCTGCTAGAACACGGCGGTCTAAACCCACCTCTGCTAGAACACGGCGGTCTAAACCCACCTCTGCTAGAACACGGCGGTCTAAACCCACCTCTGCTAGAACACGGCGGTCTAAACCCACCTCTGCTAGAACACGGCGGTCCTGGATCTTGCGCCCACTCAGCTGCTTCACCACGTTTTTGGCTCCTTCTGCTACGGCCGATTCAATCTTCAGGTGATGCACGAGGTCGGCTATCCGCAGCTCCAAAGGACTGACCGTCTCCACAGGGTGACCTGAGGACATCAGAGGCCGATGTGAGGACAGATACCTTCGTCTCTGAGCTGTTAAACATTAGAGACGCAGGGGACCATTTCATGTTTCATTGTTGTTCATAGTTGAGCTATACTGAGGGAGACTCAATCTGTCAATAAGAGACAAGGATTCAATGAAAAGCTCCTGATGAGGCTGAGGCACACGTCACAGTTAACGGTTTCAGTCGAGGGTGTTTCGTAGTGCGGGGAGAAGACTCACCATGAGAGCCCTCCTGCTCCACGTCTCTGGCTTGACTGACTTTGATGATCTGCATGCGCAGGAGCTCGATCTTAGTGCGGCTGTCCTGTAACATCTGCTGGGCTGTGGTCATCATCTTCCTGTCCTGGAAGATAAACGGGAGCTTAATGCACGTTGTGCCGATACATCATAATCTAATGAGAGCAAGACTCGGTGGAAACCAGGTCTGTGGTGGTATGGTCTGAAGTGTACTGAAGTAGCATATTATTTGAAGTACAGCTCAGACCAGATGCATCCAGACCTCCTGCGTTCATCTTTCTCTCTCTCTCCACTACTTCAGATGTCAATTTACAGTGACACTGGTGACAGATGCTGTGATTTGAAAGGCATCTGCACGACGTAACAGAAGCAGTGAACAGTGACTTTTCTTTGTGGAGGACAGTCTTGTGTTTGGCATTAATAAACTTCATTCCTTTACAAACCTGCACTATTGACAGCTTCTCTGTGGTACAATAAAGACGTCCTCAGGCCTACAAACACACAGACCTAAAGAACCAAGAACATGCTTTCATCACATATAACTAATGATTGAAAATGATATAAAACTCAGTCTTTATGTCATTACGTTGGCATGCCCTCGAAACTCATTGATCTCTGGATTCCCTTACATTTATTCACAATACCCGAGTTTAGCACAACATTTAAAACTAAGAGGATGAAAAGAAGAAATCTCCATCAGCAAACTGACCAACTGTGTGTGTGTGTGTGTGTGTGTGTGTGTGTGTGTGTGTGTGTGTGTGTGTGTGTGTGTGTGTGTGTGTGTGTGTGTGTGTGTGTGTGTGATATTGCGCTGCACCTTGACTGAGCTGTTGCTGTAAGTCTGGATCATGTTCTCAGCGCCCTGTTTGACTTTGGTCTCCATGGTGAGCTGTTTCTTCAGGGTTCTGACCCGACTGGCCGCCGGTGAGGTGACCTCTTCCCACGAACACGACTCTGCCGATAGGTCGCCGCCCTCCTCCTCCAGGCCGCCTGCGTACAATAACCACGGTGGGTCAGGCTTAGAGGTCTTTCATTGGTGCTGATTCAGTGGAGAAGGTTTATGACTTCTGTTGTTCAGACGGCATCCTGCTGTTTGTCTGAGACAAACATCTGACTTCACATTGAACTCAGAGGACTAAGAGAAGTCCACTGTTGATGTAACGTGGAATAATCTGTCACTCTCAATCACATAGAGACGTGTTACATGGAACATTAAATCATATTATTCAAATTAGCACCAGGTGCACAATGAGTTTGCTTAACTGCATTATTTTAATGTAGCCGGGTATTTACAATGACCACATATGCAAATTAGTCCAGCTGCTGATTTGCATAAAGTGCCGCTCAATAAGATTTGATGTTTCGACAGGATACATACATCTGGAGAGCAATTGGACAGCAGCTACTAGAAGCAGAGGTTAGATGATTGAATGGTTAGTGAAGGTAAAGCTTATGGAATGAAACATGAAGGGTTAACTAGTTTAACGCTCATCTAATCTATCTTAAACTAATCCAACACTAGAGTCATAAAGTCTTTGAACCTTTGTTTATTGTTCACCGTTTCTTTTCATGTCACTTAAATGGCTCTTCTTATTGCTTACAGTAACAAGACGACAATTAGTGCTATCATTTGTTACTTTCTGATTATTTCTTTGAATACGTTATTAATACTAAAACCAATAAATAGGAGAGAAACCTGGTTTATAAACAGCAGAGATCAAATAATCAAGGACTTTGTGTTTGGATCTTTTGGTTGAAAGTCACTCAGGTGATCTACTGTCAATGTTCCTTTAGAAGAACATTAGAGGAACATTAGAGGAACATCAGAACATTAGAGCAGTCTAGGCACAGTCAATTTAATTGGTCAAGAGGAAATTTAGACCGGATGGCGGCACTAGTCGTCAAGCCTGGAGTTCACCAACGTGTTGGACAGAAGCACCGACTGAAGGATGGTGAGTGCAAGTTTCTGTTTATGAAAATACATTCCAGCAGATGATCTCTGACCTGTGGTGCAGTCCTTCTCGGTGGCCATAGACCTGGCATTGAGCTCCTGCAGTTCCCAGTGTAACTTCTCCAGCTTGCGGCTCGAGGCTTTGAGCTGGCCCTCCACGTCTGCGGCGTTTCTGCGATTGGTGACGGCCCGCCGAAGTCTCTCAGCGGCCTCTTTGATCTTCAACTCGCGCTGGATCTCCTGCCTGAGCAGAGTACGGGCATCTTCCAAACGCTGCTGGAACTCTGGGTCCAGAATGTCCCCCTCATCCAGACCCTGCAGGCCGCCACTCTGAAGGACACACCACAGCTGCTTCAGTGTCTGATCACTGCGGCTCATATTTATATCTCCTTATGATCACATCACATATTATGAACAAATGTGCCCAGCTGTCTATGTCTCTAAAAACACGCTACTGTCACTTATAATTGGGTCAAGCTACGTCACACGTCTCTCTGGTTGTTTGTTGGAACACGCTCCTAAAACAAGATTTATGATTTCAGGAGTAGTTTCCAATAAATGTACCTTCAAGCTAGACTCCATGCGTTTCACAAAATGTGAAATAAAGAGAGAAGCTGCAACATTACGAAGGCCAGCACCAACACAGATCAATGCAGTTCAACTCCACTACATGAACTGAAACCAGCAGCTACGATGATTATATCAAAGAGAAAGAGAAGCACAGGTTGTTTCCACCAAAGAACGACGGAACAGGTTGAAGAAGGGAAACAATGGTGAGGAAGTGAAGTATTCCAGGAGGACCAGTTAAAGCCAGCACCAGCACCCTGCCTCCCCCTTGTGGACACACGTCTGCATAGCGGTCTACTCCAGTGGCAGCCCAGCCTGCTCTCAGGTCAGAACATGAGCTGCTGTGTCTCGACTGGGACTGAAACTTATTCTGCTTTTCATTAACAGTGACCTACGTCAGTCTGGTATTCATACGTCATTCAGTGCTAAAGGAAACAGATTGGGAGAGTCCAGAGGGACACCTTGAGGACGTCATGCTGGACTCACTTCACAGAGCCCTGAAGCTCCGCCCACACTGTGTGCTTGTTTATTCAAAGTGTTTTCACGTATTAACGTGTTGTGTGTCCAAAGAGCATGGTTTTAGTATTAATAACGTATTCAAAGAAATAATCAGAAAGTAACAAATGATAGCACTAATTGTCGTCTTGTTACTGTAAGCAATAAGAAGAGCCATTTAAGTGACATGAAAAGAAACGGTGAACAATAAACAAAGGTTCAAAGACTTTATGACTAAGACTCTAGTGTTGGATTAGTTTAAGATAGATTAGATGAGCGTTAAACTAGTTAACCCTTCATGTTTCATTCCATAAGCTTTACCTTCACTAACCATTCAATCATCTAACCTCTGCTTCTGGTGCTTCAGGCTGACCCGATGACTGTTATATGTATTTGTAAAAATTAAACTCCTCAGCAGTTCATCTTCTTTAACCACCACCAACACACACATTCAGAGTGAAGGCCAACGTCTATTGAAATAAAGCATTGTAGGTCAAATCCCACTGTGTCACTGTGTGATGGTGTTAGAAGGCTCATCACCATATTTAATTGTATTAGAGACGCTGAGTGTTCACATAGTGAGCCACAGTGGGACATGAGTTAGAGGTGAGCAGTTGATTGATAACCACAAAGACAGGAACAACGAGGAGAGGCGAACAAGACAAACAGGAAAATCCAGTGCGCATGTCTGTCAAAGCAGCTCCTTGAGTTCGAACGTAACTTCGGCTGATAGTAGTGTAATGTAGCGTAATGTTGCCACCTAATGTCTCCATGGTAATTCAGCTTTTACAACCTGTGGCATTCACTTTACCTGTAGTGTCACACCTGACATGGTGGCTGTCAGCTGCTCCAGCTGCCGGTTGATTCTTTGAACCCGAGAGTCGGTGAAACTGTAGAACTAACGTGAGCCTCGGTAAACTGGCGGTGTCATGTGTGATTCAACGTCTTCTCCGGCTGTTCACGGGCTCCACGGGGGTGTAGCTCCTCCTGCTCGTGATGGAAACGCACCTCAATAGAAGTGAATTGACTTAAACTGGGGATCCACGCAAAGCTGACGTCAGTCGACGGCGGCTGGATTGGTTGGCAGTCGATATGACAGAAACGCTGCAAGAACCAATCACATTCGAGTATTCAATGCACCTGCAGAGGTAACCACATGATGCGTTCACGTAGCCTACGGTCTCCTCTCGTGCTTCAATTAAATAAACCAAACACAATCTCCTCTTGAGAGAAAAGGAAAGCCGATTAAAAGATCTCAGTATGCGGCGTGTTGTAGCAATCTGAGAACCTTTAAATCCATATTTAACATGTGGTGAACTTTGACATGAAAACATATGCTCACAAAGGTTTTCTATGAGATACGCTTCTAAGGAAACTGCAACGGATCATACATTTCACGGCTAAATCGTATCACGGATTGGTGTCAGAGATTCCCTTAAGAAGCACTTTGTCTGGATGCCTGCCTCTCCATCCAGCCCCCCAGAGGCAGAGGGCTGGATGAGTTGTACTGCAGGCATACACTGCAAATGAAACGCGTGCTTTGGTATGTTGCTCCAGGAGGTGACAGAGTTTCTGCTCTTTAGGTTAACATGACTTTGAGACAATAATGACCATGAACACACTCCCACACAAAGCAACACATTCAGCTGTAGCTACATTTGAACATCGGTCCGCCTCAAATGGGCTTCACTACTGGTGCACCCTGGCCAGGTGTGCCTTACTCCACCGGAGAGGGCTCACACTTCCATTCAAACTGATTTTGATTCTGAAAAGCTCCTGCACCCAAAATGGAAAACACAATAGTTGAAAAAGGAAGAATTGATGAAAGTTGCAGAGAGCTTGCAGAGTAAGTTTAGCTGACTGAACATATAGTTAACGTGGATGGACGGCCTGAGTGAACTAGCGCGTCCTTGTGACAATGGATTTGAATTGAATGCACTGCTCTGTCGCTTTGTGGTTCAGTGTTGCACTCCAGCCAGCAGGAGGCAGTAGAGCGCTGTGCGTGTGTTCACCGACCGAGCGCCACAGAGAGAAACAAGCGTGCGAAGCTGCGCTCATCCCTCCCTACCGTGGGCTCAACACACGCACTCTGTAAGGTGGAAGTAACTTTTATCCTCCAGAGAAGAGTTATAAACCGCTCGGAATACACATCTGGTCAAAGGTGTCGCGACTGACGGTAACCATGTCGGCCTCATCGGCGAAAGTCAACAGAAAGGATAATTCCAACCACGACGGAGCGGACGAGACCTCCGGTAACGTGAAGGAATGGCGGTTATCCCGTTCAACGCCATTTTCATTTGTTTTTCGTCATTTTGTTATTTTGAGCGTAGTTTGTTGAGTTGTGTCGAGTGGAATGTATTCACGGACGAGCAGCTTAGTGTAGCTTTCCTACACACAGCGTTACACACGGAGGGGATGCTGTGCGGGGCTGTAATAGAAGGTAGCATGATAGCATAGGCTAACTAGCCAGCGTGAGGTTAGCTAGCCATTAGCTTGCATTAGCAACTAACGTTAGTTCCCATGAAGAAGGCCGGTACTTTGCATTGCATGCGCTGCATTTATCGTGGTGTGTGTGTGTGTGTGTGTGTGTGTGTGTGTGTGTGTGTGTGTGTGTGTGTGTGTGTGTGTGTGTGTGTGTGTGTGTTGTTCGTGCAGACAGTGTGTGGGGGTTGTTGTCGGGAGGTGTTGATGGAACCGTGTGCAGCCATGCTCCTGCTCGTACTCGTCTGCAGCTTGCATTTCTGTAGCGATTGTTTGCCAACACGATTAGCGAGCGCAACATTCACATGACGTTAAGCCGTTTTCAGTCGGTCAAGATGGGCCGAACACCGCCGTTCAGTTGACCGGGACCATGCTTCCCGAGCTCGGCTGTGTTGTGTGAGGTGGCCGCGGAGCAAAACGTCAACAAAGCGCTTCTTCTTCTTCTGTTCAGCGGCTAGCGAGTCGCTCTGAGGCGCTGCACGGGATGTTGCTATTCCTCCCACGTGCTCTCAGAGTCTTCGGTGGAGCTCGCAGCGTGAAGCAGACACGCGTTCATAGCGAGACGCCGCGTAGCCTCTCATTCAAACCAGGCCGCCTCTACACAACAGGAAGCTCTAGAGACGAGGGTCACACACACACACACACACACACACACACACACACACACACACTCCACAGCTGGAGTCCCGCGCTATTTAACTGCATGCTTTGGAGTCCATGCACAGTGAGTGAAGCGTCCATAAGTAGCTGTAGGTCCTCTTAAATGGTGATGTTTGTGTATTTGATGGAGTTTAGTTTGCCAGTAGAAGGTGTAGCTCTACTGATACCGGATGTTTCAGGGTGAATCCACTGTAACATGTAGGAATGTGTAGAAGACAGTGTAGAATGTGTAGACGTCTTCATGATGAGTGTTCTTGTTTTAGTTAAAAGTGTTCTTTTTATTTTCAGAAAAAGAGCAACAGGAAGCAATTGAACACATCGATGAAGTACAGAATGAGATTGACAGGTGAGTGTGACTCTTGTGTGATGAAAGAGGAGACCGTTTCCTCTTTAACGTGAGTTCTTCTTCTCCACAGACTGAACGAACAGGCCAGTGAAGAAATTTTAAAAGTAGAGCAGAAGTACAACAAATTACGCCAGCCCTTCTTTCAGAAACGGTCAGAACTCATAGCCAAAATCCCCAACTTCTGGGTCACGACATTCGTCAACCATCCACAAGGTAAGCTGTGTTCTGTTGTCATGTTTGTGTGAACTCACGGTGAGCACAGAGGAAACGTGTCTGCTTGTCCTCTAGTTTCAGCTCTCCTGGGGGAGGACGACGAGGAGGCGCTGCACTACTTGTCGCGGGTGGAGGTCACTGAGTTTGAGGACATCAAGTCTGGATATAGAATAGATTTTGTGAGTTGTCGGCTTCACTTTGTATTTGTCTGTTCTCGATGACGTGTTCTGATGCAGATGTTTTCTTTTCTGTAGTATTTTGACGAGAACCCGTACTTTGAGAACAAAGCCCTCTCCAAAGAGTTCAATGTGAATGAGAGCGGAGATCCCGTTTCCAAATCTACTGAAATCAAATGGAAGGCTGGAAAGGTTTGTTTGTCTTTGTGATACAAAACATGTAATTCATCATTATCTCACTTCTTGGGCTTACTTGAGGATTTTGCACATGTAACAATGGTTACGGGTATTGTTCTCTCGTTGCTATAGTAACGTTCGATCTTGACCGAACTCGTTTCCCTCCTCAGGACCTGACGAAGCGTACGGGCCAGACGCCAAACAAAGCCGGGAAGAAGAGGCAGCACGAGGAGCCGGAGAGCTTCTTCACCTGGTTTACCGATCACTCCGACGCCGGAGCCGACGAGCTGGGAGAAGTGATCAAGGACGACATCTGGCCCAACCCGCTGCAGTACTACCTGGTAGGCTTCTTCTAGTCTACAGCCGTCAGACACAAAGCAGCACTGTGCTGAAACCACGGTGGGCTGTGGTGCTTGAGGTACTGGTGACCTGATGAAGGCCCATCAGACACCCAAACACTGCACAGGGTTTCTAATGTGAGCTGGGCTGTTATAACTCTGAGACGTTATTACAGTGAGGGCTGGACCTGCCCTCCAGATGGGTGGGTTCATCTGACATGAATAATACATATTTGATTTGTTTTTACATGAAGCTTCAAATGAACCCTTTCAAAGATCAAAACTCTTACCGTGACTCGAGGTTGGCTTAATAGCTCTTTCTCTCGTCAGTGGAAGAAGTTGTCATGTTGTGTCTACAGGACATCAGTACAGTACCTGAACCCACAGTTCCATCATTAGAACCCTGTTCTAGAGCTGATCTATGATGTATACGTAGCAGTCAACACGTCTAATCCGTGTATTTCTCTACATAAGATCCACATTTAAAGACTCTTCATCACGTGTTTAGCTCATACCTCACTGCTTCTAGACCAGGACCACGTGGTTAATGTGTCAATGATCCCAAGGTCCCTGACATGGAGGACGAGGAAGGTGACGGCGACGATGACGACGACGACGATGAAGAGGAGGGTCTGGAAGATATTGATGAGGGGGAGGAAGAGGAAGGTGAAGATGAGGATGATGAGGATGGTGAAGATGGAGAGGTACTGTAGATCTCTAGGAGTCCCTGAGCGCGTTCATCAGCTGACTGTGATGGAGGAGCCAGTGTAACACCGTTTCCTTCTTCCAGGAGGACGCTGAGGACGATAAGCCCTTCAGCCAACACCTCTTCCCAGTCCTGTGATGTGATCGTCCTACATCCCACGGGAGCAAAACTCTTTTCTTTGTTTTGTGTGTGTGGGGGGGGGGGTGGGTTGTGAAAAACAAAACAAAAAAAATCTTTCTCCCTGTGTGTCGTCCGCCGTCCGTCCTCTTCCTTCCCGCCGCGTCTAAAGACCGGCTCCATACACAGCGGGTCTATACCGGGGTGGTTCTCCTGAAGTCTCACCCGTCATTGTTAGTCTTCATCCCCCAAAGACATAAAGAACTGTAGCATTCTGCACGTCCTCCTCCGTAGGTTTGAGATGCGTTCCATAGACATTTCTCTGTCAGATATGACCGTTTCTTTCAATTTGGACTTCTGTTAAACGAATTCTCCTGATCTTGTTTTTTTTCCAGACAACCACAACAAGGTTTGAAATGTACATTTTTTTTTTTTTTTTATAGAAACAACCTAAAAGATCTAATTTTGAGCTTGAGCTAACATGTTGAGAGGGTTGTGTGGAGTCCTCTGTGGAGTCTGCAGCGTTTCTCCTGTTCACATTAAATTAAGTGTACCAGTTGCTTTGTTACAAGAAATAAATGTATACATGATGTTTGGAGTAGTTTGATTACATTTTGCAATTACAGTTACCTGCTCCAGGCTTTTCACATACGTGCTGTCATTAGAAGTTACTAACATCCTAACTATCTGAGAGGACATCCTAATTATCTGAGAGGACATACTAACTATCTGAGGGGACATACATACTAACTATCTGAGAGAACATCCTAACTATCTGAGAGGACATACTAACTATCTGAGAAGACATCCTAAGTATCTGAGAGGACATCCTAAGTATCTGAGAGGACATACTAACTGAGGAGGACAACCCTAGAGGTAATACAACACAGCGCTTCATGAGTAAAGGATGAACACTGTCAGGAAGAGGAGTAAACAGCATGTAAGTGTACAAAGAACGAGACACATTAAGTCCATCAGAAGAAGTCTACAAGTATTTGACATCGGGTTAGGGAGAATATTCCATTATCTTAAAAAAAGAAAAGGTTTTATTTGTCTGTTTGGTAAAGGAGAGAGAAACCTCTAGTTCACACTCCAACATAGTGGAGCTAATTCTGGTTCATGAAACCGGAAAAGAGGCAGAGAAGGAATGCGGAAGTGGATTTTATCTCCGTAACCAAGGTGACGCTAGCGTTGAGGAAAATGGCCCCAGCGTCGTTAAACGTTCAGGGAAACAGCTAGCCGAGCTAACGTTAGCGGACCCGAGCTAACGTTAGCGGACCCGAGCTAACGTTAGCGGACCCGAGCTAACGTTAGCGGACCCGAGCTAACGTTAGCGGAGTGAAATGAGCCACACGGCTACTATTCTGTCAAACCTGTGTGAATGCAGAGAACGCTATTTGAGCTAGTTAATGTTCACCATTAGCTTGTATTTGAAGCACCAGCATGTTTACTGACGAAGCCCTGGAGCCCGTGAGTGTCCGCTCTCTGTGGAGGAGATCTCAGCAGGCGGCGCAGGAGTCGGTATGTTTGACAGTGAAACGTTCTCTCTGTTCCTATGAATCATATCGTACTTTATATCTGTAGTTACAGAATATTCCATGTATTAAAACACGGTTGCACAGTAGTTAGAATTAGCGGACACATGTCACGTTCAGGTGTTGCTCGGAGATTGAACGACCACAAGGGAACTTGAACACAACATTAAACAACCTACTGCTTTAGACCATTTGAGTATGAGAACACTTGTCATCACAGATTTGTTTAAGGACGTGTTACACAGTTACACTCACCTAAAAACTACAACTTCAGTTTAAGTGGCTTTTCTATACACAATGCATCAATATTGCACTTCCTTTAGTCACAATCATGTTAGAAGTCTCAACTGTGATTGCAGTCACAGTATGATGAAATAGAAGAGCCTTTATTTGCTGGTATTCAGAGAGGCTGTCAGACCAGAGCGGTGCACAGTGCTGAGGCAGAGGTCCAGACCCGGTGGACTACCATCAGCTGTACCCAAACGGACCCACAGTATCAGGCCGGAGAGCAGCTCCTCCAGCGAGACCACGACGAGCTGGAGCCACCCGGCCTCAAGGACTTCCTGCTGCGGGTTGAGGACACGGTCATCAGAGAGCTGGTCAGGAATGACAGGAGTCACGCCTTTGATGAGTTCCAGGTGAACTGGGAAGATCAGAATCAGCTGGTGAGTATCCAAAAGAGAGCCTGAACGTCTGTAGTCGCTCCTGATGAGTTTGTGTTCATGTTTGCAGGTTTCATGCCTCCATTGCCTTCAACATGCCAGCGCACAGGAGAGAGGTCTTCATGTAACCAGTGTGTCCTGGAGTTGTACAGGTTCAGTTATTGCTTGTGCCTACGGTCGGTATGTCAGCGCTTCACCTAATCTATCATCTCTCTCTCTCTCTATTTACACACACACACACACACACACACACACACACACACACACACACACACACACACACACAGTGTATATATACATATGTATATATACATATGTGTATATATATATATATATATATATATATGTGTATATATATATATATATATATATATATGTATATATACATATGTATATATATATATATATATATATATATATATATATATATATATATATATATATATATATATATGTATATATACATATGTATGTATATATATATATATATATATATATATACATATATATATATATATATATATATACATATGTATATATACATATGTATATATATATATATATATATACATATGTATATATACATATGTATATATATATATATATATATACATATATATATATATATATATATATATATACATATGTATATATACATATGTATATATATATATATACATATGTATATATATATATATATATATATATATATACATATATATATGTGTGTGTGTGTGTGTGTGTTTTTGGTGGGCAGGATTGACGATGGCGACTGGAGCACTGAGAGGTCGTGTGTCTGTACGTGGAACCTGGACCGTCGCAGTCTGAATCCCAAACAAGCGGACCTGGTCATCGATGTTCCCACTGCAGTCACCGCTCTGTGCTGTCATCCCAACCAGCCCGCCCTCATCGCAGGTACTGTGCCAGTCTGGACTTTTACATCACAAACTGATTACTGTGACGCAGGTCATCGCAGACACAATTAGCTCAACTAAATGTGAGGTTTCCAACAAAAACATGCTGTTCAGCTGGCGACCTGATCCTCACTAGACTGAGACCAGATGTAAACCTTCTGATAGTCGGATCCTGGCTCTAGATGAATCCAGAGCAGAGCGGTACAAAGCAAGCTGCACTTCATTTATTTCTTCATTAAGCTCCTGTTGGGGTTTTTCTTATTCTTCCAAAAACACCGGGTCCTCGAGTTCCCATAATGCAACTCAAAAGCATCCTGCGTTATTACCTGCTAAATGTATTTAGTTTGTAACGCAGGACAAGTTCAGACGTCAGAGCTGCAGAACACGCTAAACCGTGTTCACACGCCGAGTAGAACAGAACACGCTAAACCGTGTTCACACGCCGAGTAGAACAGAACACGCTAAACCGTGTTCACACGCCGAGTAGAACAGAACACGCTAAACCGTGTTCACACGCCGAGTAGAACTAGTGTTCAGTACACTGATCTTCATGAGAACATCAGTGACCATGCAGACAGCAGAGGAAATGATTGTTGTGTTTCATTCTTTTCACTGAGGAATGTTTGTCTGTGCGATCACACAGTTAACAACTTAGCTTGTGTGTGTGTGTGTGTGTGTGTGTGTGTGTGTGTGTGTGTGTGTGTGTGTGTGTGTGTGTGTGTGTGTGTGTGTGTGTGTGTGTGTGTGTGTGTGTGTGTGTGTGTGTGTGTGTGTGTGTGTGTGTGTGTGCACGCGCACGCGCACACTGTTGTGGCTGCAGGGGGTCTTTACAGTGGAGAGGTGGTGGTCTGGGACACCAGTCGGACTCAGGACCCTGTGCTGGTCCAAACTGGGATGTCAGCAGACGGCCACAGAGAGCCCGTTTATGAGGCGAGTCGACACAATAAGTTTGATTTCTGTTGGAGCTCTCATCCATCAGTGAGGTCCACCACTGGTAGGACTCTGACCATGGACACCATATGAAGGCTCTTTGATGCATCAGCTTCAGTCCAAAACCACTAAGAGAGCCGTACTGTAAACTGATATTTGAATTATAAGTGTGATTGGTGGATAAGAAGGGGTGTGTGTGTGTGTGTGTGTGTGTGTGTGTGTGTGTGTGTGTGTGTGTGTGTGTGTGTGTGTGTGTGTGTGTGTGTGTGTGTGTGTGTGTGTGTGTGTGTAGGTCGCCTGGGTGCCCCTGCAGAAGAAAGGAGAGTTTGGGGTGCTCAGTGCTTGTTCAGGAGGACGGGTGCTGCTGTGGACGGTGGACTCGGACCTGGGCAGCTTAGTCCTGAATGCTGGCTACGCCTTAGTGCGACAGCAGGTTCCCCACAGCAGCAACACCAGCTTCAAGGTGAGGATGAGGATGAATACTGAACCCAAACTGAACCGTTCTGTTAGTGTCACAAACAAACAGTGTGCACTTCCTGAAACCCACCGTACTGCATCACTGCCTCAGGGAGTCCACATTCAATCCTATAGTTCATTCAAGTGGAAAGTTAAAGGATGACGCACACAGGGCACATACAGTATAATGGGATTACTGATTAGGAGGCAGATATAAAGGACCAGAATTAAAGCTCACACAAGCCCTAAGAAAATAACTAAGTACATTTCCAAACTACTGTGTGCTGCAGTGTGGGTAAAGCGTGACAAACATGTAGTTTTGTGTTGCCCATAGGCCCGAGGCAGCAGCACTGTGGGTGTCACCTCCCTGGCTCTGTCCCCCTGGGACCCCGACACCTTCTTGGTGGGCTCTGAGGGCGGCCTGCTGCTCAGATGCTCCTTCTCCTCCCAGACGCCGGCTGCTGCGCCTTCTGAAGGCCACAACATGACACTGAGAGCCCCGGCGGTCTTCCTTTTTCGGCCCCTCAGCGGCCCCGTGCACTCCATCCACTGCTCCCCTTTCCACAGGTCTCAGCTCCACTCATTGAACAAATCATTTCAGAAGTGATCAGCAGGTAGTTCACAGATGCTTCACCGGTGACTTTGTCCTGATGCGGGTCTGCTGTTGTCTGCAGGAACCTGTTTGTGAGTGCCGGGACTGATGGTCTGGCCCACGTCCACTCTCTGCTGCAGGCCAACCCGCTGCTCTCTCTCAGGGTTTCAGACTCCTACGTGTTCCAGGTGCAGTGGTCTCCAACCAGACCACTGGTGTTTGTAGCAGCCACTGGACAAGGTACAGTGAACATTTAGTGTGCTGGATTAACACGTCATTCAGAGCAGGAAGCAGACTGGTTGATGACGTATAATTCCATCACACACTATAGTTCAAAGGTCACTCGTCAGACATTTGTATCCTAGTTGACTTTCTGCACCGCTTGTCTCCGTCTAAGGTGAGGTGCAGATATTCGACCTGGGCCGCCGGTCGCTGAGACCAGCGGCCACCATCGAGCCGGGCGGGGCGGACCGAGCTGCGACCTGTTTGGCCTTCAACAGTCAGAACCCTCACCTCTTGGCATTGGGGAAAACTAATGGGACGGTCTGCATTTGGCAGCTGAGCCACGATTTGACGGAGCAGAGCCCCAGAGAGAGCAGCCAGCTGGAGCAGATCGCCAATCAGGTGGCAGAATGAGACGCGTTGAAGACGGCGGCGTAGCACTAATTTATGTGAACTGTGTTTTGAAAAATAAAAATTTGAATTGTGTAAATGAAATCAAAACAGGAGAGGTTTCCAGTTCTAACCAGTAGCGTTTATTAAAGCACACTGCAGTTGTTAAGGTGTCGTTATCAACATCACTGTTACTATTAGGTTCTTAAATGCATTGAAAGCATGAGCTAAAACAATCACGATCAAATGTAGACAGATCCACTATGATGAGGAGCACAAAGAGTTAAGGGTAGAGCGAGATAAATAGAGTACAGACGTTATTAGTGAGTATTCCTAGTGCCACAATCATGCACTTTTAGCTGCGTGTTGGTGTTGAAGTGTGTGTGTGTGTGTGTGTGTGTGGGGAAACGCGTCCCGATTGGTCCCTGGTGGACGACGGGTCAGTTGACGAAGAGCGAGCGAGTGAATTCAACAAAGTCGAAAGCCGACGGCAGCTCTCGGCCCTTGCCGTCGAGATAGGGCTTCATGTGTGAGAGGCAGTAGTCCGCCTGCTCCTTGCTCAGGTTCTGAAAGAGAGAAGGGGACAGTTAGACCTCCACCAAGACCTGGCCCTCAGGCTGAACCCAGACTGACAAGTGAACACATCGGACCTGGTAGAGCTCTTCTTTAGTGACGTAGGGTTTGTTCTCTGTACTGAGAGCCCGGAAGGCGCTCTCGATCTCCTCACTGGACTTGACGTTCTCCGTCTCGCGGCTGATCATGAACGCCATGTACTCCTGCAACGACACGTTTCCGTCCCTGCAGACAGATCCCTCTCAGTTAGGCAGCGAATGCAACTGTTAAATACCATACCGCCATGCTACAGTCCACATCGATGTAAGTCCCCGGACATGTGACGGACCTGTTTGGATCCACCGTGTCGAGTATGGCCTCAAACTCAGGATCAGGTTCTCCTTCCTCCACCATGGGCAGATCATAGCCGAGCGAGCGCAGACAGGACTTGAACTCTTGGTGGTTCAGACGGCCGGACTTCTCCTTGTCGAAGTGCCTGCAAATGTAGACGTGTGGATGAGGACCAGACACAGAACCATGTCCTGATGGAGTCGGCTCAAAGCCACTTACTTGAACATCATGCTGAACTCCTTCAGGGCCTCCTCTGTCACTCCAGTGGTGTTCCTGAAAGATGAAGAGGGAGGAACTCGAGCTTAAAGCAGCAACGCTTTCCTGTAGCTGCAGTGTAACTGGGACTGAGTGTTGGGGGGTACCTGGCCTGTATCTGCTGCTCCAGGTTGTGCTGCATCCTCATTCCCAGCTGGTCCAGTTGGTCCCACTGTTGGGCCAGGCCCACTGTACTGTGCTCTGTGTACTTGTTGTCCAAGATCAGTGCTTCCTCCATAGCTGCACCCAGGTCTTCAATCTTCTTCAGCTGGCTGCGCATGGCCCGGATCTCCTGGTGCTTACGCTACACACACACACACACACACACACACACACACACACACACACACACACACACACACACACACACACACACACACACACACACACACACACACACACACACACACACACACACACACACACACACACACACACACACACACACAATACCTCCGCTCAGAGTTCAGCTAACAAAGGTCTTGGTCTTCGACTAGCAGAGAGATATTTACCTTAGTGGCCTCCAGCTGGGACTCCAGGGTACCAGATTCTTCCACCATACACGATCTGACAACAGACGCTGGTGTTAGAGGGAGCAGCGCAGTGTGATGGAACCACTGCCCTCACTCTGACACACTGCTTATTAAGAAGACTCCAGAGAAGTGAAGCTGCATTCATGCCAAATATCTACTGGTAACCCAAACCATGCACGGTTAGGGCTACTGCACACACAAGACCGTCTCATTCACAGGGACCCACCAAAAGCTGCTTCTGTATGGTTTAGAATGTGTGTGTATGTACAGTTTCCATCCCTGAAGTACACAAGGTGACACCTAGCCAGTCCACTGTGTACAGTAGAGTGCAGCTGTGAGTCTGACTGCGTGAATGTTAGTACAGCAGGAAGGTGGAGCTCACAGCCCTGACGGCACTGCGTGGGTCAGAAAAAGCGAAAGAAAAGAGGTTGACCTTCCAGAAAGATCATCAGCTACTTGGTACTGATAGACACAGACAACCCGTCGATAGGCTATGCTATTCAAAGAGAGGAGGGGGAAGACCAGAGGTTAAACTTCAGAGAAAAAGAATGGAGCAAAGACACAGCGACTGTTTGCAGACTGACGCTGCAAGATTTACTTTCATCAGCAGTTTTCACACCCAACACTCATAAACACACAGAGAGAAGAGGCGATACTAACCCATCCAGAAGATACGTCCTGATTACGAGAGAGAGAGAGAGAGAGAGAGAGAGAGAGAGAGAGAGAGAGAGAGAGAGAGAGAGAGAGAGAGAGAGAGAGAGAGAGAGAGAACACAGGTTAGCACGAGGCAACAACATGACAAACCAGTGTGAACAGCACTGAACAGGTTTCATGACGAGTTCTAATCTGACGCTCGGTACAAGAGACCAGAGCTGCTGTGTGCCGAGCTTATTCAGAGACAAACGCTGCCCAAAGTTTGAAGGTACTTCCACATACTCAGAGTATGAAATGCAGTAATTCAACAGCAGTGAGTGTGCAGCTGAGACACACTGTCACTGTACCTGGTCTCCTGCAGCCACTGGTGGAAAGCGTTGGCGTGTTGAGCAAACTCTTGACGCAGCTTGTCGTTTTCTTCTTGCCTCCTCTGCTCCTTCTGCAGCTCCAGCTCTCGCTCCTACAACAGAGAGCAGACAGTGAGGTCATCTTCAGCCTCAACTAGAACATGATGACAGCCTACACACAAACATCAGTCATCGTCGTGTCCATTGACTACTAACCATGAAGACGTGGGGCACAATTTACACTTCCTTCAAAAAAATCATTTGATTAAACTAATCCCAACTAAATCAAGCTGTGAAGGGGTCACCAGACCTGACCTCCTGCAATGAGCTGCAGACTGACGTCTGGTATTTACTGGTTCATATACTAAAAAGAAAATAGTGTTCCGTTTGCTCTTTACCCGTATCTTTACATTAAGCTACCGTTATGCGATAACTTGTTTGCCTTCAGGAGGCCCTGTTGAGCATCCTTAAAGCCTCGCTATGACTCCTTTGACTGACGTAACCAATGATGACGATGAACAGATCGGATCCATCCAGTCGGCCCTGAGCCAACATTGCTGTGTGAAGCTACTACTGACACCCAGAACGTTGTGCATGTGCTTCACACTTCACACTGGAGGGAGAATAACAATGTCGCTCGGAGGAGAAGTGAATGAAAACATTAGCAGGTTTATTTGTGAACGTGTGTGAATGCATAAATCATCTTTGATGTAGAGACCTTGATGATCTTCTGCAGGTTTCTCCAGGTCTCCTCCAGGGCCTCCATGGTGAACCAGGTGTAGGGGTTGGACACCACCTGGTAGCTCTTGATCTGCTGGTCCAGCTCGGCCAGCTGGTTGAAGTCGGCCTGAGCGGAGCTCAGCGAGGAGCGGAAGGCCTCGTGGGCTTCACGCAGCGCCCGGATCTCCTCCAGAGAGTTGCACCTAACCGGGTCCGTCAGATCCTCCTCTGCATTCTCAAACCAGCTGTTGAAAGCTGATGCCTTTTTGGCAAACGTTAGGAACAAATCCTCCACCTGTGAAGAAGACATGATCCTTTAAACGAGTCCACTTTACTAACATCAGCGTAGCTTTGGTGAAATGCTTTGACCCCCTTGAGCAGAGGGTGCTCTTCTGGCCTCTACCTTTCTGAAGTGCTCTTGAGCCTCCAGAAGCTTCTTTTTGCGAGAGGCCGAGTTGGACAGCAGCTGGTTCCAGCGCTTAATCAAGGCGGCGTGACGAGCTTCGATGGCTTTCGATTGGACGTGCTTGGCGGCCAGCAGCTGGTCCTTGAGAGCCGTGATGTTGGTGATGCCCTCCTGCTGGAAGGCCTGGAGACCGGCATCAAACGTCTCCTGCAGACGGACGCAGAACAAAGACGTTGTCACCGGAGAGAGTAACACACTACAGAGGTACAAGTAGAACACTGCTGCAGAACAGTACCTGCTTGGTGAGCAGGGTCTGGACAGAGGACAGGTCTCTGCCGTAGTCGTCAGTCTTCAGGCTGTTCTCTTTCTCACCTAAACACACAGGTTCAGAAATGTTAGAGAGAAGTCCAGACTACGCTACGCCTAGTACATCCAGTATGTAGACAACCAGTAGACAGACAGACAGACGTTATGCGTTCGTACCGATCCAGGACTCCACCACGTCGGCCTTCCAGTTGAACTGCAGGAAGGCGGAGTTCTCATCCAGCTTGGCCTTCCTCTGAGCGGCTGCCCTCTCCAGCTCAGACACTTTGCCTCGCAGAGCCGACATCTTGGCACTGATGTTGTCTATGTGATGGTTGTTCTGTTAGAAACACACAAGCGGTCTTGGTAAACGTGCGCGAATGCTTCTTGAACGTAGAGTATTTCCTCTGGATGCTGTGAAGTCAGCACCTTCTTGATGAGGTCCTCTCCGTTAGTGCACACGTCGTTGACTCGGTCCCTGTGAACGGTGAAGTCAGTCTCAAACGCTTCGTGCTTTTTCAGCAAGCCCTGTTGAACAGAGAGGTTTCCTTGACATTCAGCAAACATCATCATCACTTACTGAATGTGTGTAACGGGTGTGTTAGATAAGCACCTGCACAGCAGCCAGTGTGTCTCCGTAGTCCTCGCTCCCCACTAGATTCAACTTCTCATTAATCCATGCCTCTTCCTCTTCCACGTTCGCCACAAACTGCTGGTACTCCAGAGACTCCTCCAGCCTCTGTCCCCTGGGAGAGCACACGCACACACACACACACACACACACACACACACACACACACACACACACACACAGTCAGTCACACACCTATTTCTACGTGTGTGTGTGTGTGTGTGTCCTGCAGGAGGGCGTGTAGCTCAGCAGGCTTACCGAGCTCCAGACAAGTCTTTCAGTTCCTTCCAGTGGTCGACAAACTGAGCCAGCCTCTGCTGGATCTCCTCCTGGCCGATGGTGTTGTCATCGGACAGCTTCTTCCCAGTGTCCAGCACCGACTGAGAGCACAAAGCAAAGGTCTCATCACTGAATACCAAAGCTACACCGTCTTTAGTACACAAAGAATATGGATATGGAAACAGTCAGAATGTGGTGTAAGTCTTTTGAGGGGCGTGAACAGACTGCAGGGCTGCTGTACACGACCTCTGAGGCCTATAGAACCTGTACAGATATCAAGAACGAGGTGGGATGAACAGAGCCGTTACCTGAATGGCCGGCTCGTGGGCTCCCAGCTCGGCCTCCAGCCTCTTGTGTTTCTTCCTCAGATTCTGCACTCCTGTCAAATCACGTCCATAGTCCTCCGAACTGACGAGCAACTTCTTTTCTCTGCGCGGGTCGGGACACAAATGTGAATTCGTCATCGTGCATATTTGCGTTCAAGCTGTGTTTGAGTGACGTTAACGATCGTGTGTCTAGATGTGTTCGTACAGGTCGACACTCTGGAGCTTCTACCGTCACAAGGTCGCCTCCCTCCTCACTCCTTTGTTTAAAAAATCAACACATTGATGTGAACAATAACTGGCTTTGTATATTACTGAATGAATTCACTTCTAGATGTGGCTGTACCCACTAGATGGCGCTCTGACAACATTATGCTTTGTTTTCTCCCTCCTGATCCCTTTGCAGACAACAGATCCCAGGGAGACTCTCTTACTTGATCCAAGACTCTTCATCATCCAGGTCCCTGAAGAACTGATGCAGGCGGTGGGACTCGTTGAGCTTGGCCCGGCGCCCGGCGGCCATGCTCTTGATCTTAGTGAAGCGGCCGTTGACGGCGTCACGCTTGTCCTTCACCTGCGAGGTGTCGAAGGCGTCGCTGCCCATCAGGCTGTCAGCCTGGCCGTTCAGATCCTTCAGGCGATCCTGCAGGGAGGAGGGAGGACGTCTTTTGTGTTCCCTGAGGTACAGCTGACCCACATCAGAGCCATTTGTTATTATAAGCAGCTACAAACCTCATGGGCAGAGATATCGGCCTCCAGCAGCTGGTGTTTCTTCAGCAGGTTGTTCACTGAGGCCAGATCTTTGCCATAATCCTCAGAGGCGAGAAGAGCTTCCACCTGGACAAAGCAAAGTGCAGCAGACTTAATGATCGTCTGTCCGTCGGTGGTCAACGTTGTTCTTCATGTGTCTGGCATGCGGACGCTCACCTCAGAGAGCCAGAAGTCAAAGTCTTTGATGCCGGTGTTGAAATTCTGCTGCTTGTTGGCTTCTTTGAGTTTCTGGCTCTTCTCTGCAGATTTGTTGACGAGGAACTGCCACTGTTCATCCAGAGCGCCGAGGCGCGCCTGAGGAACACAAGTGATGATTAGAGTTATTTCACTTCACTCCTGCAGGTAAGATGGTGTTCTCTCACACGACCTGTGGAAAGCTTTCCATTGACTTTCAACATGTCTTGCTAGCGTTGAATGATTTGATGAAAATATCTAATTGGGACTTTTCTGACCAGTGAAACAGTCAAACTCAACCAGTCACTTGCTACATTCTTAATTATGATATAAAAATGACTAATTGTTAAGTTCTATCTTGTAAGATTGTATCTAAACTGGCACGGTACATTAAGATCCATTAACAGGAAGCAGCCAGAAACATTTAAAATGTAATGTTGACTTGTACTTCTGTTTTGTACTCTCTGCCACTAGTTAACACTATCACAACACTTGGCTGCTGATTTGATATATTTTGCAGTTTGAACATGTAATGAACAAACCTTGACTGCGTCCTCGCTGCCGGCACAGGCTCCTCTCTGGATCAGGGTGTTGCCGGTGTCAATGACCCCTCGAATTCGGTCTGCGTTGGCGTGCAGCTCGGCCTCAAACGCCTGATGTTTCTGATGCTTACTCTGACACACGCACGCACGCACGCACGCACGCACGCACGCACGCACGCACACACACACACACACACACACACACACACACACACACACACACACACACACACACACACACACACACACACACACACACACACACACACACACACACACACACACACACACACACACACACACACACACGTGAGCATCACAAGGTGGACTTATAGAGCACATATTCTCCTTCTACTGAGATTAACACTTATCATCTAGCATTGCCTTCATACTTACATTCTGCACAAGAGCTGGGACAAAACTACGCTTGATTGATAAATCTTTACCTGCAGCATCATGAGGCTGACATTAAGCTCAGCTTCACAACGCTTCTAAAACTAGAGGGTAACAAATACAACAAACGACAACGATCACGACATCCACAGACACACATCAGCAAACAAGTGAAGAACACAAGACGACAGCGGAGAGGACGGCAGTCTGTCTGCAGCAGAGCCACTGTGACAGAGCCACTGCAGGAAGAGTCTCTTCAAAGCTGCTTCATGTTCATGACCTTCAGGAAATACTGTCTTTAATCAAACAAACGGCCAGCTGGGCACAGAGACAACAATTTAGAATTTGTCCGCTTGACACTTTAGTGTCAAACTCTACGCCTGCTGTCAAACATGTGAAGCAAGTTTAAAGACGACCTCCTCAAGAACTGAAAATACAGATGGAAGCCACACCCAACAGCTGTGATGACAAAACAAACCTAGAAATAAAATATGAAAATTAAGACGGAATTGAGCCATTTCTTTTAAATTAAGAAAATAAAAAAAGAAGCTGCCACTGGACAGTGCTGATGATGGACAAACTGAAGATGGACGGAGTGCTTGTTCTACATGGTGTCTAAACACACACAGCAGACATGGACACATGAAGACAACCTGCTCGGCTGTTAGTCAGCTGACACACTACTCAAACTTACCAGCAGCTTGGACAGCTATAAAAAACAAAATAAGACAGTGGGAGAGAAATTCAGTGTCACTTCAGACGGGACACGGGGAGGGATGTGACACGGTTAAGAAGTTAGCTGAGGACACATGTCCTAGAATCAATCACCATGTGTGAAGAAGATCTAAATGTGTTCAAACCACTCTGGAGGGATTCCATGCACTCCTCCAGACTAGCTGGTAGAAGCAGAGTGCGTACCTGGATGTTGGTGGGGTCCTTGTAGGACTCATCGGTCGCAGTCTGCAGCTTCTCGCTGATCCAGGCCTCGATCTCGTCCACATCCCTGCTGAACTGCTGCAGCGTCTGGGATTCACCCAGCTTGGAACGCTTTTCGATCATCTGAGCCTTCAGCCGGCGCCACCTTTCAAAACGTCAAAAGACGGAGTTTAAAACAAAGCTCAAACCCAAGCATGTGCGATCCAACAACTTCTAGAGTAGTTTGTTCATGTCGTGATCATTCTGGGAGTGTGTTAGGAGGGAGGTCTGGAGAGACGGACTGTCAGCGTCGACCACTTTCAGACTGTCTCACTACATTTAGTGACTTTTGGATCTGGTGCTGCTCGCTACGGTCATTGGGACAGAGTTGGCAACACTGGGCTGTTTGGAACCAAGAGGACGATGTTGAAGACAAACAGGCTGAAAGTTGAGTAACGGAACTGATATGTCTCCAAATATTCCCTACCTGTCAAGGACCTCATTGCGGCGGTTGAAGATATCAGGTTTGGCGTAATGATCAGCTCCAATCAGCTGGTCGGCAAAGGACTGCAGAGCAGCAATCTTCTCCTCCTGCAGCCGGGTGACATTTAGTCATTTAGAGACAGCGCTCCCCATCGACCTAACAAGCCCTCCCTGAGGAGCAGAACACCTTACTGACCTGCACGTTAATGGCCTTGTCGAAGTCTTCGTGTTTCTTGATGAGGGCCTCCACACTGTCCAGGGAGTCCCCCTTGTCATCACTAGCGAGGAAGGCTTCACGAGCTGCCATCCAGTTCTCAGCCTGCTCACAGTCCCTGTTGAAGAGCTGCAGAGGGACAAGGACGTCGGTCAGCGGAGGGACAAAGACAGCTGGCGACATTGTTAAGGTTTCTACATGGCCGCGTCACGGCTCAACACTCGGTACCTGGAGCTCCAGGCACTGGTCCAACATCATGCGACGCTGCACCCAGGCCTTCTCGAGGTCGGCGCGCTCGCTGTCTAGTGCCTCCAGTTTCTGCTGGATCTCAGGACTAGCATAGTGGCCTCGCACCAGCAGCTGCTGACCAAACTGTTCAAAGGCCTGGAAGGTACCGGCACGAGCGTCGATCTCTGTGCGGTGTTCCTGGACGACAGAAAAAAGGAAAGACAGGCAGTGTTGAACGGCCACAAACCTGCAGTGACATCTGCAGCGTTGTACTTTAACTGAAGGGAGGCGTTCAGTACCTGGTGTCTTTCCAGAAGGGCCTCGGCTCCCGTCACGTCTTTGGCCAGCTCCTCCGAGGACACCAGCCCTCGTATGCCATTGATCCAGGACATCAGATCTCTGTGCACAGACGAGATGTTGTAACCAAAAAATACCAGACGCATCGACTGCATCTCTTCACTCCAAAAACAAACCGGACCCAGTGTCCTCCACTCGCTGTCCTCTCCTCACCTGAAGTCAGACAGGAAGCGCTGCAGGTCGTGGGAGTTGCCAAGCTTGTCTTTGCGCTGATCGGCTCGTCCCACCAGGCTGCTCCAGGCCGTGTTCAGCTCGGTGCATTTCTCCTGGATATCATCCACTGCCTCTGGGTGGGACTGGATCAGACGCTCCGCTGTCTCCCCAAGAGAGTTCACCTAGGCAGAGGAGTAGGGAACAATGAGTAAAGGACTCAAGGGAAGCAATACAACTCATATAGATGACTAAAAGACAATCGGACCTTATCCCCCAGAGCTGCCAGGTCTCTCTCAAAGCCCTCGTGTTTGCGCTGCAGAGCCTGGACACTGGCCAGGTCGTGACCGTAGTTGTCAGTGTTGAGGGCCTGGTTCTTCTCCTCAATCCACTCCTTAGTTTCATCAGCATCCCTGAGGAGGCACAAACCAACAAATGGTCAAATGTGAAGGGAACGTGTATGTTCCTCTCTCTGTGTGTGTGTGTGTGTGTGTGTGTGTGTGTGGAGGTGATGTCACAGACACCAGCTGGTTTGTACCTGTGGAACCGCTGCACCTCGTGGGCGCTGCCCAGCATGTTGCTCCTGTCTTCAGCCAGCTGCTGCAGGGACCTCCAGCGATTATTCAGCTCCTGCACATAAAACAACTCTGGTAAAACAACACGCTGCGCTCTGCGTTCGCTCAGCCTGTTCCTTCTAGCTTCAGTGTTAAAACGGCACTGATTTACATTCTGAACTGAAGACAGAGACGCACATCGAATCATCAGCATTTAGCTGCATCATCGGATAAACTTGGAGATAATGATTTAAGGTGAGGAACGCTAAATTAAACATCAACTCACATATAACCATGCAAATACGGTGTGTGCTAGAAGTTCTGATTTACAGAGTGTTTGCTGCTCAGACAGGATGGGTGTGAAGAACGTTGCATAACACACGGACAGCAAGAAGAAAATACCAAAAAAAGACGCTAAAGACATGGGATGATGGATGATAACGGGATGCAACAGGAAGAGACAGAACACCAACAAGGAAACCATGATGATGGTTAGCTTTCTGATCACAGGACAGGAGAGGAGAGCTAGGGAAGGAACATCCTAAATGAGGTCATCTTACCTTGATAGTATTAAAGTTAGCCGTTGTTTGAACAGCCAAGCGTACATTCTATAGTCAAAGGTGAACAAAACATGAGGAGGAGAAAAACAGAAAGACACCACACCAGTCAAGAGTGTTCAGTGGTTTGTCTTCGTCTTCTCCCAAGACAAACCAAGACAACAATCAGGACAAAGTAAGCACTGCAACCAGACACCGACTTATGATCAATCAAACCAAATACTTGTAAATGATTGAGACGTATACATTAAAGAAGAGGCTTCCTCATCCATGTCTCATCATGTCTAATGAGGACATGTAACATCACGATGCCAGTCAGATGTCTTTGGTGTGATTGCAGTAGATTCCAGCATCAGACATCAGCACAGTTACAGCATCAGATGAAGACATGAAACAGCTGAACGTTTGAATGTGTTTTCTGGAGACAGATTTGACACGGTAGATGAAGCTTACCTTCCATGGAGAAGCGGTCTTGGAATCGGCTTCATCCTGTTTAATGAAATGTACGCGTCAGACCAGAGTCTTATTTTACTGCTGTGATATTTAAAATGTTTGTTAAAAATCAAGTTTAGGGTCAAACCTTGCCAGGAGCAGAACCGAGCAGCTCCTGCTGCTGCTGCAGACAGAAAACAAACGAGATCATTAACTTACACATAAAACATGGAAGACGGCTCACAAAGTGAAGCCAGGGAAGAGGAACTCACCTGAGCCTGAACCATGGGGGCCTCCTCAGCCATGAGGCCTTCAGACTCCAGCTCAGACGCCACTTTGTTGATGTCCCTCAGACGAGACTCGTTGGCCTTCAGGTCCTGGACCAAACAAAAGAACATCGTGTCACATCTCATGAGACGGGACCGGTACAAACAGAGCGGAGGGTCGACAGAGAGCCGACGTTACCTTCTGGAAGTCGTCAAACTTCTTCTGCAGGACCTCGACCTGCTCCAGGTCAGAGCCCATCTCTTCATTAGTGAGGGCGCTCTCCTTCTCATTGATCCACTGCTGGAGCTCATTGGCCTCGCGGAACAACATGAACTTCTTGCAGCTCTTCTCCAGCATGTCCTTACGTTTCTCTCCCAACTCCAGCAGAGTTCCGTACCTTGAAGAAAGGTGCAGCCACAGAATTCAATCAAATCACTTCATTCGTCTTCAAAAGGTCATCAGCCCTCATTTAAAAACAGGACTTTAAATAATGAACAGACTCAATAAGAGAATCTGCTCATTTGAGGAATTTGTATTTTTTTGATAGTTCTCAAAACATTAAATGACAAAATCAGTCATTGACAGAAAAGTATTTTCATAATTGATAAGCTGTTTAAGTCATTTATCAGGCAAAGATGGAGAACAGTTGCTGGTTCCATCTTTTCCAATGTGTTTCAATATTCTTTGACTGTTCCTCTAACAGAACGAGCAACTTGAAAATATCTTGACTCTGACATGTTATACATAAAATGAGTTTTCAATAAACACTGAGAATAATCTACCAACAGTGAAAACTCTTCAGTAGAAGTCCTAAACTCAGATCATTTGATAATCAAGTTATTGAAATGTTCTACCCAACAGAGTTCATAAAGAGCTTTCATTGCACAGTGGACCGGGTCATTGCTGGTTTTTATTAATTTATTAATCCATCATGTATTTCCTAACATGTGTTTTATAATATTTTTTGTAATCTACTGATTTGAAGTAAACTCAAATTCAAAGTTGGACCAGATAGACTTGGAGCCACTTGGATCAGCAGAACTTCTCTGACTAGAACCTTGAGCAATGAGGTAACCTGTGCAATAATGATGAAGCGTAATATGTGCAGAACACAACGGCTTATGATATGACAAAAAAAAAAAATCTGAAATGAAGATCCAAAGTCAAGCCTGGGATGAGAGGATGAGAAAGCTTCTTCTATCCCGGACTGAACAGAAGAGGAGCGTGACGTAGACACCGTCACACAACATGAGGGGTTGGGGTTGGGAGGGATGTAAAACTGTGATGATGTTTAGTGGCATCACGATCACAACAACACGCAGAGGGACGCTGGTTCCTACTCACAGCTCTTCCACCTGCTTCATGCGTACAGACACGCTGCAGGCCTCCTTGGTGAGAAGCCTGCTCAGAGGCAAGGCGACGCACAACGAGACAAGAGTAAGTGGTTAAACACAGCCAGAGGACAGCAGAGGAGACAAGAGAAAGAAGCCAGGGGCAAGGTCAGTACTGTTACAACCTGAGCAGGAAACAGGATGTGATGAACGTGAAGAACGGTTAAAGAGCAGAGGAAAGACACTGAAGAGGAACCGTTAACGAGTCCAGTGGGAAAGGAGAATTCTGTTAGTAAACTACGTTTTCTAAGGTGATGTGTGGGTTTCTTACTGATTATCAATCTGGTCTTGGCGCAGTGCAATGCTGCCGTGTTCGTCCAGCAGGTTCTCCCTGGACGAGGACTGGGTAGGGTCCAGCTTCTTCACGTAAGCAGCGGGAACAAAGCCCTGGCGGTCGTTCACCTCCACCTTCCACCAATCCTGCAGCGGGGAGGAGAAGGACGTTCACCACACATTGTGATGGAAACGGTCCATGGGGAGTCAGACTGACAGTTCTGATCTGTACCTTGTTGGTGCTGTTGAGCAGGGTGAGGATGTCCCCCTTCTTCATGGTAACCTCACGGGGACTCTTCTCCTGGTAGTCGTACAAGGCCAGGACCAGTTCCTTCCCGGTCTCATCATCCGTCGGTGCCACTTGTTGCTGCTCAGTTAAACACACATTTAGAGTCACTGATTTCCGTTCCGCTTTAACTGAAGAAAGTTTGATTAGCTGACAAAGCGCTGCCATTAAGCTGAGCACATGTGCAATGTTGCAGAGCGAGAAGAGGGAAGACGTTTTACCCTGCAGGACTGGGCCTGTTCCTTTAGAGCATGGATGCTGCTGCCATAGGCGCTCAGGTCAGACATCAGGGCCTCGTGCTTCTTCAGCAAAGCCTGAGGAAGACAAACTATTCAGCACAGCTGCATCTGTCAAAGGCATATCTGTTGATGCCTGTGCAATGACTAACATGAACACAGACGGAGCTTAAGATAGAAACGCTGACATATTAACAAATGATACAGTTTATACTTCATTAGCAAGTAGTTGAAAATGCATCTGTGACATTGACGTGATGGTATTTTGCGTACCTCAGCAGAGTCCTCGTCTTTGCCGTAGTCTGGACTCCCCACGATGGGCTCCTTCTCCCTCATCCACGACTCGGCCTCGTTGGCATCAGCAAAGTACTGCTGGGCTTGCAGAGAGTCCTCCAGATCCTGTCTCCTCTGGGAGGCCTTGGCCTTCAGCGTGTCCCAGCGTCCATGTAGTTCAGCCAGCTTCACTTTCACATCCTCTCCAGCAAAGTGTCCTGGGAACCCCCCAGATGAAAGATCAGCATTTTGAACCTGCTTAAGGTCACTATCAACTCGTAGGACAAACGAGGTGTTTTGAATGAATACCTTCCTCCACCATGGCGTCTCCTTTCTGGGTAACAGCCTTAATGCGAGGCTCATGACCGGTGATCTCAGCCTGCAGCGCCTGGTGCTTCTTCAGCAGGTTTTGGACACCAATCAGGTCTTTGCCTGAGGAAAACATCAAGAGTGACGCTTTGTAAAACTTCACTAATCTGAAACACCTGAGGGTGGTGCTTCAACTGAAACTGAAGCATCCTCCAAGTTCACCGCTTAACTCTGTAAAGTGACCATTTTATAATGCAAGTAACAATAGCTAACGACGTTTACCTCTGTTAGTAGAGGCAGCAATGGGCTCTTTCTCTCGGATCCAGGTCTCCTCGTCCTCCACGTCTCTGAACAGCTGCTGGAGCCGCAGAGAGTCGGAAAGCTTCTGTTTGCGTGCGGCCATGGGCTCCCGCAGAGCTTCATAGCGCCCCACTAAAGCCTCCTGCTTCTTGCGGATGTTGTCGGCGTCAAAGTGTCCCGCCTCTTGGAACTGGCGAGCCTGGATTGTTATGCCGTCGATGCGATCCTGGGAGAGAACAATTCATACGTTAGCGATTGAATTACTGTGAACCACAGAGAAAGACGAGTGTCCGTTCGTATCAGAGACGCCTTCGTAACGTAAGCCTAACATCGGGTACCTGGTGAGCAGCCACGTCGGCCTCCAGCAGTGCGTGTTTCTTCTGCAGGTTCTGGACACTGGTCAGGTCTTTCCCATAATCGTCTGAAGCCAGGTGGCCCTCGACCTCATACAGCCACAGCTCAATGTCCTCCACGTTCCTGTTGAACTGCTGCTGCTGGTTGGCCTCACGGAGCTTGATGCCTAAAGACAAATGGGAGAAATCAAACCTCATCAAGAGCTGTGACACCATCAGTGATGTCAGGATAGACACATTTCATTCCACCGTTCAGAGGAAACATCACCGTCTCATGGTTATTAACCAGCATGTTTCCAACAGGCCTATAGTTAATGAACTAACATGTTTCTCATCATCATCAACTAAGTCATAAAAATACACAGTTACAAATATTAGGAAATTAGTCAGTCAAGTGCTCCACCTACTGGACACATTCAGTACATCGGCACCTAAATGGAAGAAACTGCAAACTGTCCTAAAGATACATGAAGTCAGTACTTCATGAGATCGTTGTATTCTGTTTGTAGTTGTACTTATTGATTGATGCAGATGTCTGGTTTCATACATGTTGTTTGACTCTGAATGTCTCTTGTCCTCAGGTCTCTCATGAAGAAGACGTCTCAGTGAGAATTAAAGTAATGTCTTTCCCACACTGACATACCATAGTACTGACATATTTGATCGCAAAGTTTCCCATTTGACAATATTAAATGTGTACTTGGATGAAATCTATTCATATACTGATGTACTGCAGCACCTCCGTTTACTCTCCTACAGCCGGTACCTTTAAGCTCAGTGGCCTCCAGCAGTTTTTTCCACTGGGAGCTGACTTCCTCCATGCGGCCGGCTACCTCAGTAGAGGCATAATGCTTCCCATCCAGCAGCTCCTGGCCAGACTTCTGCAGGGCATCAATGCGGCTCTGATTAGCCGACAGCTCGGCTTCGAACGCCTGGTGTTTCTGCACCTTGCCCTGCAGGTTGGAGGGGTCCTGTTGTCAAGAGAGCAGAAGCACGGAGGTTAGAGAGCGGAGACTTCAGAAACAGCGAGGATAACGTGGGGATTGACATCTCTTTGATGAACTACCTTGTAAGCCTCATCCGTGGCCGTCTTCATCTTCTCGTTGATCCAGCTCTTGAGCTCATCAGAGTCCCTGAAGAACTGCTGCAGGTGGAAAGAGTCCTCCAAGGCGGCACGGCGAGACTGAGCGCGCTCATGCAGGGCGTTACGCCGGCTGAGCAGCTACAGATGTGAAGAGGAAGAGAAGACGTGTTGCTTCTGAGTGATGGTGACAAAATCCTACCAGCTGCTTAAGCCTTCAGAGCTCATATTTGAAGCGCTTTGATTCAAGGGAGTGATGACGGAGGTACTTACAGCATCTCTGCGGGTGGCCACGTCCTCTTTGGCATAGTGGTTGTTCTGGATTAGTTTGGTAGCAAACTCATCCAGGGCCTGCAGATGTACAAGAGGAGATAAATATATCCTATTTCATGTAAAAGCTGCCGAGGATTGTACAACTTCCATGGAGTAGCAACAGTCCTTAAGGAATAGAATGTGTGGACAAACTGGAGTAGCTTACGGTGATCTTCTCTTCCTGGGCACTGAGGGACTTCTCAAAGTCCTCGTGTTTCTTCAGCAGAGCCTCTACACTGTCCAGGGAGTCACCAAGGTCTTCATTCAGGAGGAAAGCCTAAATAAAGCAGATGCAACATTAAGTAGTGCTTCATCACATCAACAATACTCACTAGTGAAACTCCATCCTGAAGAAAGCTTCTGGTTAGAGTTGGGCCGGTGAGAAAACGTTCAAACCAGTTTGATATTTAGCCGGTAAACCCTAAGAGAGCCTGGGCCAAGTTGTTGCTAACAATGGAGCTAACTTCACTTGAATCGGTTGGTGCAACCCATCAAAGAAACACATGAACTCCTCCTCCTCCCTCCGATACACTGTTTATAACACTATAACATCCGTCACATGTAGAACACAATATTACGTTAATCACTTTGTAAAACTGCTTTATGATGCAAAACAAGCTGGATTGAGCATTGTGACACCATCAGCACAGGTTACTTTTTATAAAATCAAACTGGTGTCAGCTCCGGATAGGACCAGCAAAACCCAAAATGGACCCGACTGTAGGTTTGGTGTCAGTGCCAGGTTACCTCTTGCTTGCTCATCCAGTTGTCGACTTGCTCCGTGTCTCTGTAGAAGAGCTGCAGGTCCATGCACTGCTCGTACTGCTGCCTGCGAACCTCCCACAGCTCCAGCAGAGACTCCTTCTCCTCCGCGAGGACGCCCAGCTACACACACAACACACCGCATCGCTCTAAACACGTGAACCGGTAACACGTGGTGGTGAGCTGCTATAGAGAAGTGTCTGGATTGTATCATGGTCCTACCTTTTCCTTGACCTCTTCAGAAGCGTAGTGTCCTGTATTGAGCAGGGCCTGGCCAGCTTCATCAGTGGCTCTGAAACTGTCTTCATGAGCATCAATCTCTCCCTGGGACACAAAAGACAACCGTACGTCGCTGCTTTTTACATTTGAAAAAAATGCTGCATTTTGAATCCGTATTCAAAGTTAAAATGGTGGCCGAACGCCGAGGTCCTTTGACCCGAGAGACTTTACCTTATGCTCCTGGTGGCGGTCCAGCAGCGCCTCGGCTCCAGCCACGTCATTGGCCAGCTCGTCGGCATTGATCAGGGCTTTCATCTCCGTCACCCAGCTGGTCAGATCCCTGAAGTCAGCGGTGAACCGCTGCAGCCTAAACACAGATCACAAGAGGGCAGGAGTGATGAGTAGCGCTGCTCCTCACAAGTACACAGCTCAGCTCTCAGTAGACATATAAGCCCTGACACCAGTCCGTGTCTGCTCTGTTACCGGTAGGAGTCATTCAGACGGGTGTGGCGTTCAGCGGCCAGAGTGCGAATCTGTTCCCAGTTGGTGACGAGTTCGTCTTTCTTCAGATGGATTTGTGAGGCATTTTGCGGATGCGTCTGCTGTAGGCGCTCTACATCACCGCCCAGTGTGTTGACCTGGAAAGAGAAAAGGACAATCAAAGGTTTACATCAGGTTTCTGCGCCGTGTGCGTGTTGACATTCGGTGAAGCATCTTCTTGCCTTATCTTCCAGGGCAGCCAGGTCTCTCTCCAGACCCTCGTGTTTGCGAAGCAGGGCCTGAACACTGGCCAGGTCACGACCGAAGTCATCAGAGGCCATCAGCTGCTCCTTCTCCTTGATCCAACTGATAGTCTCATCCACATCCCTGTTGTTGGAATCAAACACACACGTTTGTAGTTACATTGTCTTAACACCGTTTCTGTTAAAATCAACAAAGAAAGATGGACGAGTGTCCATGTTTGAACAGAACCATAAACTGCGTGAGTACAGGCTGTGACACGGCGTCTACCTGTTGAAGCGCTGCACCTCTGCAGCCCCAAACAGCTTGCCCTGCCTCTGCTGGGCGAGGCCCTTCAGGCGCTGCCAGGCCGCGTTGACCTCGTCCTGCTTGCGGACTATGAGCTCGGCCTCAGGGTGGGCTTCCTGGATCAGCTTGGTCGCCAGCTGGTTCACCTCATTCACGCGTTCCTCGTGAGCAGCCAGGTCGGTCTGGAACTCCTCGAACTTCTTCTGCAGAAGCTCCACATGCTCCAGGTCCTGACCCAGCTCCTCAGAGGAGGCCATGGCCTCCTACACACGGACGAGGAGGAAGAACATTGAGGCAAACATTACATCCAAGTCTAAAAGCTATTTAACTTCAACTGAACTGGATGACCTCACGATTCAGTCAACTGTACCATCATTGGTGCTCTTACAGCTACAGCTGGTTGTTGCTGTCAAGAGTTAGTTTTCTTTATTAGTTACTGGTGAATCAAAGGTTCCTCTGGTTTTCATTCCCCATTCAAATGAATTGGTACAGTACAGCTCTTTACTCTTCATATTTGTTAACTTTTACTACAGCAGCTAAAGAGCAAACAGAAATAGCATTTACTTTATTCTGCCAAAGGCTAGAAGATGACTGAAACAGAGGCTTCCTATGAATACACACAGACGTGTATAGAAAATAGAAAATCTGACCTTGTCACTGATCCAGTCCAGGGCATCTTCACACTCTCGCAGGTACTGGACCAGTTTCTGGGCCTGCAGGAGACGCATGCCCTTCTCCTTGGTCCTCTGCAGCAGAAGGTCCCACAGGCGATGCAGCTCCTCCAGACGAGTCTAGTGCACAGGAGGGAAGGATGTCTTTACCGTTAGTGCACAGTGGAGAGGAAGAAAGGAAGTGAGGAAACATCTTCACTCAAGACAGGAAGTCATTACAGTTTTCCCTCTATAATGAATTAAATGTATCTGAAATAGAAAAGTGAGTCCTGCTCAGTCATCCGTTTACAGATACCACCTGGAACAAACAGAAAGAAGGGACAGCTTTCAACGAAGAGCCGGCTCTGAAAGATGTTCACAGCACTCAAGAGTCACATGACACACGGCCCACCGCAGCTCAACACCTACTTGTATGTATTCTCCCATATTGACACTTGTAACTATGGGTCTTTGTTGTGTCCGGTAAGGCGTGTAGGACTGAATCAGATGGAGCAGGGTATTCAGTAAATATGCATATTAGGGTGAGCACAAACATCATGGGGTGTCTTACTCGAATGGTCTCAGAGGAGAAGTGTCCCTCGCTGATCATCAGGTTTCCAGTATCGTCCAGTTTGATGATCGCTCCAGAGTTGGCCTGAACTTCAGCTTCAAAGGCCTGATGTTTCTGCAGCTTACCCTGTTTACAGGAAGACACATGCGATGTATACAAATCTGAAATATAAACTGTAAACTATATAAACTGTACACAAAAAAACAGCCCGACAAACCTGCAGGTTGGAGGGGTCCTTGTAGTTCTCATCGGAGGCGATCTGCAGCTTCTCCTGGATCCACTTCTCCAACTCGTCTGCGTCGCGGCGGAAGAACTGAAACCGGTAAGAGTCCTCCAGCTTCGTCCGCCGCGTGATGGACAGCTCCTTGAAGCGCCGGTAGCGGTCCAGAACCTGCTGTCGCCGTTCCTGGATGTCTTCGGCCGTCTCCAGCACTTTAGCCCCTGCGGTGTCCATGTTCTGGAAACACACCATGATAAGAATCATCAGTGAGTTTGTACTTTTATATTGTGATGTTCACTGGAAATGAACCCCCAGCCAGTGAGGATCATTACCATGGATGCAATGCGCAGAAATAGATATTCAAACCTATGTTTTTAGTGATTTTTGGTCAATTTTGACAGACTAACACACACACACACACACACACACACACTGCAGTGCAGAGCACAAAATAGACAGTGTGTTTGCAGCTATCGGTGATCCTTAAGCAGTGATTATTCACAACATGTGCACAGATAAGACCGCGTTCGATCAAACCAGCATAAAAACACCAAACCATCACCGGCTGACGTTGACTCCCTGCCGGGTCTAAGCATCGAGGTCTAAACGATATTTAAGGCCGGATATAGGAGGACAAACAAAAGCCCATCCTGTCCCCAGCTGAGCAACCAGCAGCTGAAAGAGTCAAATGCCAAACGGGGGTGGGGAGCCGGAAATTCCACACTAGGCTTCAGCACACAATGGAATCACTGCAGTCGGCTTCTATGTCCGCCGGTCAGCGTCGCCTCAGACTGTGGCTGAACACCAGCGAGCAGCCCGGCTGAACCGAGACCTGATCCTGAACGGGCCTTCATACTAGCTTGAAGCACAGTGAGAAGAGCTGCAATGAAAACCATTCAGAAAATAAAACCAACAATCGCAGCGTGACTGTCGGTTCAGCAGCCCTCTGGTGCCCTGAACCAGTTAGGAATGTAAAAACACTTAACCACTGCTCAGTGGAGAACTAAGTCTTTGTTTGTGTGCCAGACTCCACCCATCAACTGACGGACTCATAGAGACATCGATCTGTCTGACGAACCCCGAGCACAATGGTTGAGTGGGGGCACGGTGTGTGTGTGTGTGTGTGTGTGTGTGTGTGTGTGTGTGTGTGTGTGGGGGGGGGGGGGGTCAGGCCTAATGTAGATCAATGTGGGTTTTTGTTGATGTAGCAGATCGTGTGACAAAGAGTGTGGATAGATGTGAGACCGTCTCCTGGTCCATGGATCAGTGCAGTCAGCAGCTTTTCAGAGGCACCACTGGCTGTCAGGACAACACACACACACACACACACACACACACACACACACACACACACACACACACACACACACACACACACACACACACACACACACACACACACACAGAATGTTAGCCAGCACCCCCCCTCCGTCCCAGTTCACAGAGAGCTTAGAGCCTCTCAGGGATTCCACTGAGAGAAGCCAGACTCATTGTGCACAGTGGACTGACGGATGGACCTGGTTCTTCCTCTAACATCTCAAAGTTACACATCCTTATATGATCTCCCTCACCAGAGACCAGCTGGCTGACTGGACTGAAGCCCTTTCTTTCTTTCATTCTAATACATATGAACTGATATTCATTTCATTTTGAATATTCTTCTTATTGAATTGTTGAACTTCTATTCTTCCACATGATTAGACAGAACGTGCTCAAATCGTAAAACACAGAATTTAGAACTATTTAAACTATAAACTAATTAAAACAGATGTCATGGTTAGGACCCTGGACATGGGGCCGTAGGAGCGTACTGATGACACACAGTGGTGGTCACAGGTTTGATATGAAAGAGGCTGACCTCTACAGAGCCACACTAGTCTACCTAACCCTGCCTTAACCAGCCCCAATAACCACAGAGTGCCTGTGACGATCTGGATTCTGCTCTGCTAGCGGTTGCGGCGCTACGTCGCGCTCCTCCGACCCGTTGTAACTAGCAGAGATGTTGGAATTCAACAGATATTCAAACGTTTAACCTTCGTTTCATTAGAATACATCTGTTGTCCCAAATGTTTGGCTGTTTTCTTTACAGGAATTGTATAAAAGGCGATCATATAGTCCATGAAGATGAGGTACGGAGTTGTGTTGTTGGTCCGTTGAGCTTTAAGTCAGAATCGTAGCCGACTCTGTGGAGTCTTACAGATCGAAGACGCACTAATACAGCCCTGCGACTGCTGATAGCACTTCCTCCCATCTCGTACCAGCAGATAACAGCTTCACCTCCCTGCTCCTCTGGGTAACACCCACACAGTGAGATCAGCTGGCAGTAGTTATGTAACATAATTCATTTTCTACCTCCTCTTACAGGCGTATTTAAAACGTAATGGTGGGTGGGAACTTGGAACTGTGCCAGCAGCATGTGACTTTCAAAGTCATCCCCATTTCAAAGTCCACTTCACGGGTAGAGAACCGGCCTCCATCACCGCCTCTCTGGTAGGAAATGATGCAGAAACGTGTCCATTAGGAGCAGAGCATTAAAGACGAAGCATCCTGTCGTTTATATGCACAGATATTAGTAGTGCCTGAGCTCACTTGGCAACAAAAGCAGTAGCTGAAACAAAAAGTCAAGAAACCCGAGCAACTGGAATAGAAATCAATGAATTCCTCGACTCCAATGTTCTCCTCAGAGCCAGCAATGCAGCGTTCAGGACGGCCCGGCTAGCGCAGCTAGCGTAGCTTCCTCACAGCCTCCACAACAGCTGCCTGATAGACGGCCTACATACGTACGACTCAATGCTCCATGTAGAGCAACTACTTCATGAAGCGATGAAGCTAAGTACAGACTGTATTAAGTATGCTGGGCGTTGTTACATGAAGCAAGGCTAACCCCGTCATCAGACCCGTCTCAGAGAATACAGCTGGGTTCCAGCAGGTTCATAGATTGCATCAACCTTCCCTAAATCATCATCAGAGGAGTGGATGAAGTCATTCACTTAGCAGCGCCCAGTTACTATGGTGAACCATGTGTTGTGAATAAGGGTCCTACTGACGCCACACTGGGAGGAGTCTCATGAGACCAGGACAGTCCATTACCTTCCTGGGGGACAGAGAGAACCTCCAGCTGACTGTCATGATCACGTAGAAAGAATTATAGGAACCTATAATGTGATGTATAAGTACACAATAACTGCCAACGGCTGTGGAAGCAACTGTAGTTAGTCAGCAAATTGTGTAGCTTTTAACTACCAACTGCTAGCATTAAGTCCATACTTGATGTTCAGTTTATACAACTAGAATCTACATGAAGGTTATTAAACCACTAATGACATCAGTGATCCGAGCAAAACACAAGCTGGTAATATGTACTATTAGACCGATAACTAGCAGCTCATGAACAGATGAAATGCATGACAGCTTAGTCTATTCTACTTTGAAGTAAGATCACATTTTCATGCAAAGAATATCACGCCGACAAAAGACATGCAGTAGAAATCTGTTTCTGGAGTTATTCACTAAAAGGTCCGGATGGTCCTGGCTCAGCAGGGAAGAAGGCCGACAGACAAACGCATCAACGATTCAGACCACCAGTCACTTCCAAAGCCCCATGACATTCACATTAAACAGAAACGGGCATTTTCATAAAGAAAGACCTGTGCTGCTGGTTTGGCAGGATGAAAATAAGAACATCATACACACATCAGACCGTTCCAGTGAGGATCCTGAGGTTTTCTTGGGTCTTGGTTGATCAGAAGACTACATCTGTAGTCCAGTCCTCAAAGGTCCGTCAGTGACTGAAGAAACGAAGGCTCATCTACTCCGCAGCACAGACAGACGCATTGCACCTGCAGTGACTACGCCGTACAAAAGAGCAAGCCAAGAAGTGGCCCAGCCCATGCGCCTCTCTGCGCTCAGTAACCCTGCTCCTCCTCCACTTCTCTCCCAGCAAAACAACACCGTCACTGCCCTCCACCACCGGTCCTACACCAACCAAAGAGACGCACGCAGACACACACAAGTACAGTGAGACAAACACGGACGTCACCTCGAGTTTGATCGCACAATCAATAAGAGGCCTTCAGCAGTAGGGAGTCACAACAGGAAGCACTATGTCTGAAGTTCATCATGATAATGTTTCAGAAGTCGATGCATCAAGAATCACTGTGCATCTGAGACGGACTCTTCCATTCAAAGTGTGTGAAGATGTCAGCAGTAGGAGTTAGCAGGCTGTCTGTCTGGAGGCCCACACAGCCTACAGACGGGGGGGGGGGCTCGTATTTGGGTCACGGTCAAATGGAGTTGCAATGAAAAAAGTCATACAGGTTGAGAGGGAGTTATGGGAAGAGAGCGATTTATACTCACTGTAGAAATCTAGGCTGTATAGCTGTGTTCAAATGCTGCAAGTTATCAATATCACTTAATGGAGATGGATTAGAAATGACTGCAGAGCTGAGCCTACAGAAACCACTGACCCCGCCCTCCTTCAGCGCTCCAGCAACAGGATTACATGCCTTGTTCTAAACAATGTGATGGTCCAGTTATGCTGCAAATGAACAATGGAATGAGCAATATTCATTGGGGACAAACAATCACGTAAGAGGAACAAATGTACTTGTTCCTTTGAAGAACAGGAAAATAAGCTCTAATGACGTCTAAGTCAGGTGTAACATGGAGAACAATACTGTCCGTGTTCAGATACGACACGTAATCAAGTAATGATTGTAATACAATCCAATTAAAATGAGGCAGCGGAGAGGGACGCGGAATCTGCCCTGGGAATATCTGGTAGTATTTTAGGCAGTACAGCTCAAAGAGCTGTCCCACTTAGCGTCCATGTTTGAGTAGAACATCAACGTGAGGTCAGGCTTCACAGCGTACAAAGATTCTGCTCCTGGTTAGACTTTGACAAGCTTAGAGAAAGCTCATCCATCATCGTCTGGATCAATAACACTCTTATTCTCTGTTGCTGCCATTTTACATTTGGATGGCGGGGGGCTACCGAGAGACAAGGTCAAACGTTCGTCATCGGGGAGGTCACTGGATGGATGAATAATATCATAGAGCAACGCTCTACACCGATCTAATGGAAGAACTGCATCAAAAGCATCTGCTGTGGCCCATTAAACATGTGCATGCTCAATGACACACTTTAGACTACATACACTATTCATACACATGTTCAACGAAAACATTCTAAAATAAATGTTATGACAATCAAAGGATTAAGACACATTTCTGGACTATAACACATCATAGATATGAAACAGCACATTGCTGGTCCTCCTTTCATTCCCTGTGCTGCAGCTTTCTATCTGAAGTCCTCTCCAGGGTGGAGGGCCAGTTGGTATGTGGAGAACTTGGCACCACCCTGACAGAGACCATGTCCTGGACAGTCAGCTGCAGAGGTGTGAAATAGCGCACATTCCGCTGTTTGTCCCGATTTACGCAAACTATAGAGACCACTGACGTTCCTCAGGCTTCTCACCGCCTGACTCCACTCCTGAAGAGCGTGTAGAGCACACACTAGTCTCACACACTAGTCTCACACACTAGTCTCTCACACTAGTCTCTCACACTAGTCTCTCACACTAATCTCACACACTAGTCACACACACTAGTCACACACACTGCTCATGCATTGGGGCTATGCACCAGAGGACACGTGTAAATGATTAAAGTGTCCGCATTTGAATGACAGCTGGAGTCATATGTCCAGAGGTATTCAACTGTTCTGGGCGGCTCCCCTTCAGCCATGGCCGACCAGAGTGGAGCCTACATAACGAGCCATCTTTAATCCACTGTATTTCATTCATTACATCAACAACGCGCAATGTGCACTCTGTGATTGAAGACATGTTTCAATGAATTCAGGGGAATCTGGGGTTTCTAAAAGTGTCACGTTACGTTGTGAACTAGCTAACTAGCGGACTAACGTTAGCTAGCAAGCTAAACAGCGCTAGCAGCTCGTAGCTAACGTTACGTTATATTCGCTATCGTGAAACCGTTAAACCAGCAGAATCATCATCATGCTACACTTTCAAGACGGAAAACACAACAGTTATGGTAGCGGACGTTAAACATGTCGACTCGTGAATGTTTAATGGACCATTTTGTTTGAACGCAGGTTGATGAATGATAATGCGAGCTGGTGTCATTGGGTAGGGTGGCTAACGGTAATGTTAGCATTGAGCTAACATTAGACGTCGTCTAATGTTAGCTCAATGCTAACATTAGACGACGTCTAACCCACAGACAGCTGCACTAGCGAGCAGTCCATCTTCACCTGAACTACCGGACTGTAATAATAATGTAACGAAGGGAACGTCTGCAGCTAACGTTAGCCGCTGAGCTAGCGGACCCGCAGCCAACAGTAACACAGATTACATGAACAGAACTGGTCACACGGACCACAATGTGCACAGTACCCGTTTAAAAATGGCAAATTCTGTCAGAATGTAAGCATGTTTCATACCTCGGTGGGTTTTCCAAAGAGCTTCAGAAGTGGTTCTTGTCGACGCAGAAGGATGCGAGGCTGCTCTCTGGGCTGCTGTTTTTTTTTTTTTTTTTTTACAACGTGACGTAATGTTCTGCAGCTGTACGAAAACTACCGGAAACTACCGGACGGACCCGAACCACTGAAGCGTTACATGCACAATATAAAGTGTGTCAGTTTGTTCCACCCTGGCACAGATCAGTAATCATTAAACTCATGTACTGACAGCACACGTTGAAAGACAAACGGTGGATAATTGCTGCTCATGCACTTCTTTAGTTCAGCATAATAGAACTACTCTTATTTTGATCTTATTCTGAGAGCTGTGCTCCCATCCCTGCAGTCTCAGACTGTGCTGTTAATACAGAAAGCACCGATTCTTCATCAATAAACTGCGTTTCAAAGACTATCAGTTATTAACACTGACCTGTCTGTGTTCAACTAAACAGCATGTCAGTCCTCACATCATCACTGTTGTCTGTGAGAGATCAGCTGACTACCACAAGGACTTATCAGACAATTCATCATCTGTTCATGAGCTGTTACAGATTGATTTCCATTTGAACTGCCCTCTCATCATGTAAAGTAAGATGTACATGTAATAGTTAAAGAGCCCTTCATCTTACATCCTTCATGCTCACTATAATGAAAGCTGCTACAGGACAATGTGACAGCAGCTGTGCTGACTGACAGACAGCTTCTTCTAGGACCGACACCACGAAGTGTTACGTTACGTCAATGTGTTTCCTCTTTGTAACATTTTATGACAAAAACAAAAGAAGAGTTGAGAAAACCGTTTGAATCCGGTAGAAAAACATCTAGTTGTTTTATTGACATTTTGAAGTAACCCATCGTGGATATAAATGATGAAGTCATTGAATACTCCGTGAACAAGAAACAAGTGTTCCAATAATGTAGAACGTGAAACTGTGACACACACTGTGTCGTACCAGCCAGAGGACAGCGATAGCGCCGGTGTTTTCAAAGAGCACAGGTACATTAAAGCACATATCGTAACACACAATGTGTCATGGGTGGCTTGGCTACAGAATCATTTACACGTGAATCAATACTAAAGCAAAATGAAAAGTAACAGAATCAGACCACTGTTTTGGAATGAGTGCTCATAATCCACCGCTGGCAGGCGGGCTGTCAGACGGGTGAGGGGGGACGCAGTGAGCTGTCGAGGGCCAGGTCTCCAAACACATTGGCGTAGGAGGCTTTGAGGAACTGGACGTAGTTCTGCAGACTTCGGTTGGTGCCGTCGGACTGCTCCAGACGATCCTTCACATCCTGTAGTCGGCTCTGGTACCGCCGCTCCACCTGAGCATCATAAATACTCATCTTATAGACCTACTGACACAGCAGATACACACACACACACACACACACACACACACACACACACACACACTGTGGGTGGACTATTAATTGAGGCCTTTACCTCATCTTTGCTGCGTCGCAGTTGATTCATTTCTGACGTAGTCCTGCTAAGTTGAGCCTCTAGGTCCAGTATCTTGTACTGGGTGGAGCGTTCTTTGGTGGCAGCAAGTCCTCTGGTCTCTGACATCTGGAGATAAAGATGACACACTGGACCAAACTACTGGGCAACAGAGGGTGGAACAGTACATACCGGATATATCCCTACAGTATACTCTATGTCCCCAACAACGTCCCTATGTCCTATGTCCTATGTCATATGTATTCTATGATCACACTCTTTAAATGTTCAGACCTGTTGGTGAGCATCTCCCAGAGCCTCCTCCAGCTTCCGGCTCAGCAGAGAACACTCCTGTGTTTTCTCTTCCAGGCGCAGATGATTGCCGTGGATGGTGTCTTCCCGTTTGGTGACGACCGCCAGAAGGTCGGCGTTCTGATTGCCAACCTCACCCAGCTTTCTGTAAGATGAGAGCAGTTAGAATGAACAGTTATCCAGTACTCATTAACATTGGTTCATTATTGTACACTGCTTACGAGTTGGAGTGCAGTGTTTGAGTGCAGTTAGGGTCTTTAAAACCCATGGCACCAATTTGTTATCTGGCACGGCAGCTGGATCGCTGGATCGCATATCTCACAAAAATCCAAGTCGTCGGGCTTTAAGTAACGCGTTTGTGTCCGGTAAACCAGAGCATGGACCAATCAGCGTCCGGTGAGGAGCTACCAGCAGCTGTGGGCGTGGCTTAGGTGAGTGCATGACACACAGAGAGGCCACTGTTCCAAAAGAAGACGGGACAGATGCTGCAACAGCATCAGTTCTATCAGAACTAGAGAGACTCTCATCACTGAAAGAGGAGTAAAGAACGACATCGAAGACTCTTCTCCCGACTGGCTTCGGTAAGAGTTTGATTGACAGGTGGTTCATCCAATCAGCTGCCACTTATGTTCTAAAAGTAATAACTAACTCACTGACTGCATGGCAGCATTATTCCTCCTGTTAACATCCCTCAAAGCCCCCACTTTATGGGAACTTAGATCATGATTATCCCCCAAATAGAAGGGGGGCACAGTTGTCTAGACTTAGTCTGAGGGGGGTCCGGTGTGAACAAAGCGCCGAAGCCAGACGGAGGAAAGCAGAAGAGGCGACTGACCTTTCCAAAGTCTCCGCTCGCTGCTGAAGCTGTCGATTGTCCTCCAGCAGCACCTTGTTCTTCTGTCTCAGAAGCTCCACCTGACTGCTCTGGGTCTCCACCTAGCAACACAAGTCCTTCATCTGAAGACCGGGACTTCATCTGATACTTATACGTACTTCATTAAAACTCACTGCATGAGTGTGGTCTGAGATTAACTGTGGCCTTTTACCAATGTTGTTTTCAACTTCAATTCATAATCAATGTTGTAATATTGGAATCATTTTCAAAGTAGCACTAATGAATCATTATTTTGTGTCGGACTGTTGACCTTCATGCGGAGATCCGTCAGGGTTGTGCTGAGCTCCATGCTGCGTCTCTCCTGGCTGTGCTCCCTGTCCTGCGCCTCCTGCAGCTGGAGTTCACAACGCCGTAAGGCTTCAGGGAGAGGCTCTAAGGCCGCCAGCCGCCCCAGCAGCTCGCTGCGCACCTCCTCCATCTCCTGCTCCAGCTCCCTGCGCACCACACGGGCCTCCTGCTCCGCCTGAGCCAGCCGAGCGCGATACTCATCTGCTTCGGCCCGTGTTTTTCCAACCTGTACAGAAAGATAAATGTCTTCTGACATTAACGGTGTCCATGGGACAGCTGTGCTGTCACAATCTCACACTCGGACTTTAAATCTGCCTCTAAATGCAAACTAAAGACATACACGTGTTGAACAGAATGTACTCCAGCCTCTAACATACGTACTCAATGTTATAAATACTACAACTATCAGAACACTACGAACATTCAGGCAGATCACCGTCACAAAACAGATGTTATCTCAATGGATTTCTGGTTGAACAAAGGTTTAATAAGAAGCTCTCAGTGTTCGTATGCTTCACCTGGATCTTATAGCTGTCCAGCAGGCCTTCATATTGCTGGACTGAGGCTTTGACCTGCTGAAGCTCTGACTGAGACAAGGCCAGCTTCTCCTCCACTGCAGACGATGTAGCCTGACAGGAACACATGTTGCATCATTACACCCAACCCTCCTAATGTAGCATAGGTCAATGAGAGTCTATTGGAAAGATAAAGGGAACAGGAAGCACATCATCCAAGAGATAGAAGCACAACAGATATGCAGACATGTTGATAAGGCAATGGTGAGGTTCTATGAATGTGGTCACTGTTGGTTCACCTGGAGGGAGTGCTTCTGCAGCATGGCAGCAGTGCTCTCTGTGGTCAGTCCATGCAAGTGATGCAGCAGGGCCTCTCTCTCCGCTCGGCCTTTATCCACTGTAGTCTGCAGCTGCTCCGTCAGCTCTGCTGTGCGGCTGCATCACACAACACAGCAGCCGTCATATTTTCATTTATATGACCGGAATGAACCAACAGTAACTTTACGCTGTTTCATAGCTTCAGAATCATTTCCAGAAGTCTTTCCGTAGCTGCAGCTGGTAAAGTGATGTCATGACAATGGGATTTTCACGCCTTATTTGAAACATTTTCCGTCACTCAGATTACTCATTGGATTACTGTAGGGTTAATAAAACAGAGGTACGTCCCAGTTGGCATGCTTGCAAACCCAATTACTTGGTGCGTAAATACAAAAAACCCAACGTGTCTCATATCAGAACCACCGGTACAAACAGAAGCCTTCAAGGACAGAGATGACTGATTTAAGAGAACTCGTCTCACTCACTAACTTTCTCATATTTAGAATGTTCTCTTAGGCATGAATGAAATGAAACATTTGTTAATAGTCTTTTCCTAAAAACCTTCAGTTATTGCAGTTGTCACCCATATGACCCCCCCCCTCAGTGAAGTGAATGCTCATGTTCTGTGACCGTACGCAGCTGAAGAGCCTCATGTGCAGACCAGGGTTGACTGTGCTGTTGGTCTGATATGATATGATATGATATATGATATGATATGATATGATATGATATGAAGCTGTGACGTCTCCACTTTTAACCCTTCCAGCTGACTGGGTCCCTGTGAGCCAATCATCTGGTTGCTCGTGGTTATTCTTGTCTGCAGATGGAGCCGTAACAGAGATGGACTTACCTGTTCAGCAGCGACAGTTCAATCTCCAGCTTGCTCTTGTCTTTCACCTCTTGGGCATGGTGACTCTGCCAGGTCTCAGCTGCTGACAGCGCATCAGAAACCTGCTTCTCCTGTTCAAAACACATACAAAGTGCCTTGAACAGTGATTCACTTTTCTTGATTCTGTTACTAAAGAGCGTGTGTGTGTGTGTGTGTGTGTGTGTGTGTGTGTGTGTGTGTGTGTGTGTGTGTGTGTGCGTGACTAATCAATGCATAGCTGTAGTGCAGCAGCCCGCCTGCTCTGTGACACGGTACCTACCAGGTCCAGTAGCTGGACGCTCAGCTGGCCTGCAGTGTCCTCGCTGCGCTCAGCTCTCTGTTTCTGGGCTCGCGTGGCTCGTTTCAGAGCCTCTCGGTCTGCACCGGCCTGCTGCCTCAGCCTCACCAGCTGCTCCTTCAGACGCTCCATCTCCGCCTTCTGCTGGTTGGCTGCTCGCTCCAGGTTCTGAACCGATGGAACGGACAGAACCAAGGGTTACGGCTGGGTTCACTGTCGGTGCCCTCCACTGGTACAGCAGATTATCGGTTAATAGTTCCCACATATTAAAACAGAAGTACTTCATTTACCGACTACATAATTATCATACAGACCAACAGCAGCAGATGAGTGACCATGATGCTAGGACTGACCTTTATCTGCACAGTCAGCCGGTTGTTCTCAGCTTCTTTGCTCCGCAGCTGTCCTTGTAAATGAGCTCTTGTTGACTCCAGACTCTTGGACAAATCAGCTGTGCTCTTTGCACTGTCCTGCAGTCCCAGAATACAGTAGAACTTACATTAGGGACAAACATGTATTCTGCATTAAGGATGACATTCCTCTGTAAAGAGAGTGTTTAGTTGTGGATCCCTGGTTGAGACAGCTCCACAGATCAGAGCTGTATTTACAGTCACAATACTGAACACTTCCTATCCGTACCTTTTCAGTATCTATACGTTTGGAGAGTTGATCAACCTCTCTGTCCTTCTCTTGAAGCTTCACCACAAGATGCTGTAAAAGGAAAAATGAGGCAAGCTTTACTTACAGAGCAAATTGGAAATGACAGAAACTAAAGCTTCAGATTTAGGCTGCTTCCATCACACTCACAGCATTCTCTGCCTCTGTGTCTGCCAGTGTCTGGAGTAATGTTTCCCTCTGCTCCGACACTCGGATTGACTCCATCTGCTCAGAAACAGTCCACCAAGGTGCATCCTTAATAAACATTAGCTGTATGTTGATGCTAAAGACAAAGAGTCAGTCAGCATCACAGATCCAGTCTGTAATTTGAGGGTGCTTTACACGGTACCTGGGACCCGTGCTGCTCTCTGAGGAGGCGCCGCAGAGTTCGGTTTGTCGCCTCAAATGTCTCCAGTTTCTGTAGCAACAGCTCCTTCTGACGGGCCAAGACCGAAGAGTCAGCGCCAGACGGCCTCTTCAGCCGACAGAAAGAGAGACGGGGACAAAGAGCGTCATTTATTATCAGCATTCATGATCTTTGTCCATGAAGTCAGAACACTTAGGGATTGCCTTGAATGCAAAAAGCTGACTGTTGCTTTCTAGAGTTCCCAGCTTTGGACCGGACCGGACCGGACCGGACCGGACACAGTGTTAGTGCCAAACGTTGAGTTCACACTCACACTGCCAGCAGCACTGCACAGTCTGGAAACAGAGTGTCGCAGGGCTGACACTTGCTTGGCAGCTGCCGTCCCATCCGCCTCAGCCTCCACCAGCTTCCTGTGCAGAGCGTCTTTGTCTTGCTGCCTGCCGTCCCCGTCTCGTCTGCAAAGACAAGATGTTTCACAATTGTGTAATAAAGTGTCCTACAGAGCGGCATTCTACCGCCCAGTCGTCTTTTCAGCAGACGCAAATGAGTCAGGTGTGCGGATGACATGCTGTATAAACGTGCACTAACTATGTTACAGAACTCATAATGTGATTCACCGACAGTCATGAATGTCACCAAGATAAGAGAAATGTGTCTGAATGGTAACAAGAAGGAGGCGGAGCTAGTAAGCTCCTTTAGGTACCAGGTTACCGTCATGTTGAACGCATTGAAAAGAGAAGCACAGCAAAGACTCTTCCTGCTGCGTAAACTAAGGACTTTTGAGGTCAGTCAAATACATTTAAACCGAGTATACCAATCTCTAATAGAAAGTATACTCAACTTTAATATTGCGTCTTGGATAATTTACCTTTAAAAGCAAATTTTGCATACGTTCATTCTATTCTCTTCTTCATGGAGCTGCATGTGCAACACGTCCCAGATACAGCACTGTTACAGCACACATGAAACAATGGGACAGAACGGGGCTGACGGATCATTTCACACAGCTGAGTCTAATCATCTCTCATATTTTAGACACTTATTAAGTGGCCAATGGTAACTCACAGCCTGTTGTGGTCGGTCCCCTCCAGCATCTCCTCCATGGATCGGCGTAAGCGCGCGTTCTCCCGCTCCGTCTCTTCCAGCTCCTCCGTCACCTCGGCCAGCTCTTCCTCCTGCTCAGCGATCACCCGCTGGGAGACGCTCAGCTGCTCCGACCGGCGCTCCAGCAGCTGCTCCTGCTTCCGCAGCTCGACCTGCACCCGTCCACATGTGCAAAGGTGAGAAGAAAGCTTCCTGCTGCAGATGTCTGTCTTTGTGTCCACACAGTTTCATGTTGTCATGCATCTGGCTGCCTCTGACTCAGGAGTGGCTTCTTTGACAAACACTGGATGTGGTTTCTTATAACACTACAGGTCATCATCCACCCATTCACACTCTGATGACAGGGGCTACCATGCAAGGTGCTCATCAGGACTATCTAACATTCATAAACCACAGGAGCAACCCGTTACGTATGTTGCATTGTTTAGAACTTGCATTGCCTTGACTAGATTTCCCATCATGCAACTGGATATAATGTGTCAGGAGACCCTCCCTGCCTCCTAAATGCACCCGTCTGTCAATCTCCAACACAGCGTTCTGTTAGAAGCCTGTTCTGTTGATATGTTCTCCCTTCAAAGCCACAGATGTTACACAGCTGTTTAGGTTCAGTACTACTTCATGTGACAAGTGAACTCATGTTGTCCCTTTACAACTATCAGATCCACAAAGTGAAGAAGTTTGTAACTTTATGATAATAATCCTAGTATAATAAATAACGAAGCATAAAAAAGGTCTAACATGAACCTGATAAGAGGAGGGTGATGCAGAGGAGGAGCTCACCTCGTTCTTCAGAGAGCTGACTTCAGTCAGTAAGCTGTCGATCTTCCTCTCATACTGGCTGATTCGTCCGTGCAGCCCTTCTTCTTCCTCTGATGTGAGGTCAGCTAGTCGCAGCGCAGACTGGGAATGTTCAGGTCCTGGTTCAGGGAGCGGTTGTGTGATCTCAAGGCAGTGCGTTGGCCCCTTGGAGCAAATTACACATTCAATACCACCGTGTCTTTAACTGGATGAGCTGAATCAATCTTTGAA
>NW_027176285.1:390000-472500 GCF_023349555.1 Cebidichthys violaceus
TTTTCGTTAGCTTAGCACGATCTCGTCACATCTGCACGGGGAGCCGGTCCTCTTCAGAGTCCACCATGTTCCTACAGGAGCGAGCCTTCACGTTCTGAAGGCCACCGTAGTTCTCTACGCTGGAGAAGGGACGGTACTCAGCTGGCTGCACTCTGCCACTTCACCACTAGATGCCACTAGATCCTACACACTGCTCCTTTAAGGTCAACTCCATATGTCATCACACATTTCATAGACTTACTAAATACTGAACAAACACATCTGTGCCAAAACATTGCTTTACATCATCTGTACACAAACTCCAACAATGTCAATAAATATAAAGAACACTAACAAATAGTGTTCTTATCATTTCTAATCAACTCAGAAACCTTAAACCAGCCGGCTGGGCTACTTCCTGCATCGTTCAACATGTTGGTCAGGGGCAGTTAAATGTCAGCTGGGTCCAGTATCTGCACCACTACGGCCTGTGAAACCACGGATCCTGTCAGAGGCAGAACTCAATCCCCAGAGGTCAACATTTCCACATTATTATATATAATAAAGTATATATATTATATACCTGCCTTCAGCTTGTTCCTACTTTGTGTTAAGATGTGGAGCAAAATTCAAACTGTATGAAACTCAAAAACACGAGTCCTGATCAAATAGATTACACACACACACACACACACACACACACACACACACACACACACACACACACACACACACACACACACACACACACACACACACACACACACACTTTAAAAAGGATGAAGTAAACGCACTGAAAGCATGACGCTGCTTCAAATGAACAGCCAAGTGTTCTGTGAAGAGATATGCAGCTCGTTAGATTCTGGAATCTAACATGTAATATCAACACAGTGTTTCAGTAATATTTGCACACTTCTGATTGTGTCTAAAATGTGGAAATCCTTCTCCTGACTGCTGACAGAGGACACCTGTCCTCCACTGAGCAGCTGTCTGGAGAGACAACACAGGGATTTCATTCTGCCACCAGACCGTCTGCTGATGTCTGCAGAACCAAACTCAAACAGAACCGATAGGTCAGGTACGTGAAGCTCCAGCTGCAGTTATTTTATCAACCACTAGGTGACTGCGCTTCATGTCTTATATGAGCATCTCATCACACGGATTCTCACGGCCACACGGATGCAAAAAACATCAATTGGCCTTTGACAACGTCTCAAGACAAAGAGGAAGCGTCCTCCACGGTGCTGTTAAGAGTTCTGGACATTTAAAGTCCGCCATGGCTGTTAGGACTTCACCCCTCCTCCGCTCCACCAGGTTCTCTCTCTCTCTCTCTTTACTACATTTCACTCATTTGTGGAGCCAGAAAGATCTTGGTGAGAGCGGAACTCAAGCAGCCGACGTGAGGGAAGTGACCCGAGGTTACAGAACAGAACCGCTCCTCATTAAAAGGTGACACAAGTGTTTTGGTGCCATTTAAGTAATCACCGGAATGATGCAGGTTAGTGTGCACGCCATGCTGCCTTCCTTCATCTCCTCCGTTACGAACTAGATTGTCTTCATCTGCGGACACAATTACAAAGGAACGGGCCCATGCAACACATGCAGCGGCTCCGTTTACCGTCCATGCCATTTGAAATCTACAAGCCTCTGAGAGCCTCACAGCCGGAGGCCGTTCTCTGTGGACAAAACGACTACATGGATACGTTGCATGCAGAAACAGCACAGTGACATGGAAAAGCAACAAGGACCACTTTGAAAAGGCTCAACAACGGACGAGTCAAGGTGTCAGACGGGTTGCTGGTTAATGTGACATCTTTCCAACTGATGAGGACGGACAACACTCAACAGAACATGACCTCATGCACCTCAGCCTGCTACAAGTCAAGCTGTCAAACAGCAAGCACTGTTTGGCAAATACCAGAAATAACACTTTGATGAAAGAGTCAGCTTCTAAGCTAGCGTACATTAAGGTCCAGTAAAGCTGTGCTTCAGAGTGACTGATGCAGAGAAGGCTTTTGTTCAGCGCTGCTCCCCCTCTCAACCGTCTCAGTCACACCTGGACGCTCCCAGGGTTTTTAATTCTCTCTATTTTAGGCTTACACAACCGTCCCTCTAATCAACAACAATAAATATCATTTCAAATAAACATGAAACCAAGATGGGCAACAGTTCAGTGAGGAGGGATGTGTTGGAGGCTGCAGGTCTCACCCTCAGGGTCTGGTGAGAAGGACCATCATGTCTGACTGATGCTGATTACATTTAGGAGGATTTCATACTAAACTTATCTATGTGAACATTTTAATGTTGCACTACATTTGCTTCCACAAGTAACAGTAAAATGCGTGACGTGAGCTTTTATGTTCTGAATGAATTATTTCATTACCTGTAGAAAAAGAAAGAAGAGAACTATGAGGGCCCTGGCAGTCGAGTCTATGTACACATGTGCCATTTGGCCCTGAGCAAAGGTGTTAGTAGGCTTCCAGTGGATCGTCCCAAAATAGGCTCTGGACGTCCAGCATAGTCGCCAGCTCCAAAACGTGCTTCTGTAGAAGGCTGCTCTCCACCGTGTCCTGTTTCGGGAGCTCAGGGTACGACTCCGGGAAGCTCTGGGACTCCTGCAAGCACAAAGACCTCCGACTCAAACATCACCGCAGACAAAGTGCTTTGTGTCATTACCAGTGGACCGAGGTCAGCGTCTCATCGTACAGGCTCGGGGGTCCGGTAGGCCAACGGTCCACTCCGGTGTGTCTCCTGGAGTCATTCTGCTGCAGCAGTGTGATGGAGTCAGCCAGCCTACAGGTGTGTTAGCAGCAGCAGCTACATGTGGAGCAGTGGACCGCAGTGATGGGCGGGATGCACTCGGCTCTGAATGGATGCTCTGAAGTGTGCATGGAGTGTATTGTGCGTTGGCATTGAAGTGGGACACACTTTGTGCGCTACCAGCCTGAGTACTGGGCTCTTACGGTACATTTTTTGGCATTCAAATAAACAATGCTTTTTTAGGAAACCACAGCAGCAGGGACTCACCCGGAAGAGTTTATGCAGCCTCAGCGCGGCCGAGCAGAACACAAAGCGGATCAGCAGCAGCCGGAGGAACTCGTCACCAAAGAATTGCAAAAAGGCTTGATCTGCAGAGACAGAGAGGCAACATTTGAGAGGTTTTCATCCTCCACAGGAACAACAAGGTTCCTTGTTCTGTTTCCTCACAAGCTCATCCTTCCACCCTCAGCAGAGGGAGAGCAGCCTATGAGGAGTTACATGAAGGAACACAGAGAACAGGGAGGACGTTCCCTCCTGCCTCAGCTTCTCTATCAGATACTGACCCGGTAAACTTTATTCTAATTGTCACATACATTAGTACATGAAATGTGACCTTTGCATGTAAACACTCCTAAGCCCGACACACAGAGTATTGGCCTGGTGCACTGCAACGACTTGAGGGCTTCTCTTATGAGCACAAGGGGCCATGGGAGGTCTGAACCGGGCTACGACCTGGAAAGAAAGGGACCGGTTTAAAGGCCCAGACCCACCAAAACCAAAATCAACCTACAAGCATGACGTAGGCCGACCGCTGCGTCGTGTCACGCCGCCCATCTTGACCAAAAAGTTGCACTTGTGCACATTGCAAAGACTACAGCCAACACCGTGTGTGAGGGAACAACTCTCCATGCCAGCAGGGGGCGGTAGAACAAGTAAGATGGGGAACTCGATGCTGTAATGGAGTGAAGGGGAGGCGTGCTACCTATGGTCCGTGATCGAGTGATCATCTGCCCGATGTCCCGGTAGACTTTACGGAGGAACTCCTGAGCTCTCTCCCACAGGCCTCGCTGCACGCTGTTCAGTCCACACACCGAGGAGAAGGCCAGGAGAGGACTGTAGAGGAACAGAGTGAAGAGGCTCCCACGCTGAGACTGATCTGAGGTCAGCAGAGACGTGGCACAGGTCAGCAGCGAGAACGCCTTCGCGTAAACACATTCTACAGTACGTCATGTCATGTCGTCATGTCGTCATGTCGTCATGTCGTCATTACATCATGTCGTCATGTCATCATGTCATCATGTCATCATGTCATCATTTCATACGCACTGGACATTTAGAGACAAGATGTAAAACTGTCCGCTAACAGATAACTGCAGCTTCTTGTTAACTTAAAGCATACGCCTGCTGATCATCTATACTTTCATTATTGTCCATAACTGTAATGAGCAGACCAACAGTGAGAGTGTGTGTGTGTGTGTGTGTGTGTGTGTGTCTCTTCTTCCTCTGTCTCCTTCATCACCATCAACACACACACTGTACTTTATTCAGACTCGGTCCCACACACACCATCCTGTTGACTCAAACACTCACTAGAGCAACACACGTGGATTCATCCGCTGCTGAAAATAGTCCCCAACAAACGCTCTACTTCCAGCTGTTTGAGGAAACTGAGCTTTAAACAAACCCAAACTGTATGGTTCTGACCCGTTTCTAAAGATGTATGGCTTCAGGGTGAACCCCTGAGGAGTCAGAGCACTGAGAGACACTGAGCGCTGCTTTAGAGGGACACACCTTGCACACTCTTGGGATACACTGTAGGTGACAGTAGACACACCAGAGGCTGCCCAAACAGATTCGTGAAATGCTGTTAGGATAAAAAGAAAGACAGAAGAAGTCATATAGTTATAAGCATATACAGAACATGCATAGTGTGATCATATCTCTCTCTCACACACACACACACACACACACACACACACACACACACACACAACAGGTTATCAAAGGTCAGAAAACAGTCAGAGCAACATTACACATGTGATCCCATCATCTGGAGGCTTTGGGATGTTCACAGGGAGCATAAAGTCCACCAGTGTGACTACACTATATGTTGTTAAAGCATTCAAATGATTTGCTTTTAGCATTTCCTGTTTGCAGTGAACCCACAGACAACTATTACTGGATTACTGTGATACTGAAGGAATTCTGGAGTTATGAGGAAGATAATGAAGAAGTGTAAGTCACACTGAATTTAAAAACATCGTGTCTGTTTGTTCAGATTTGACTTGAGAATGAATTTCGATGCCCCTCTGCTCCACGTGTCTCCGCCCCTTCACCTCCTTCACCTCCTTCACCTCCTCCACCTCCTTCACCTCCTCCACCTCCTCCACCTCCTCCACCTCCTCCACCTCGCCCTGTTAGAAACCGTCTGACACAGACTGTGTCTCTCAGGTATCTTAACTACACACCTTGTAGGCTGTGCTGTTTGAAGAATCGACGATGACAAAGAGCGGCTTCCGGGTGAAAGGGAATAAGTCTCCTGGATGAAGGCTGCAACATCAAGAACAAGTCAACGTCAGGAAGTCACACACACACACACGCGCACACACACACACACACACACACACACACACACACACACACACACACACACACACACACACACACACACTCACCAGTGCATTTCTTTCTGAGCTTGATTCCTCTTCTGCACCGTCTCTCCGTTCACCACATCTCGATTAGTGTTTGTGAGAACTCCTCCGAAGTCGTACGGTCCTACAGGAGGTCAAAGGTGAGTCACGTGACTGTGACATATACACGGTGTGCAGTTATTAGGTTGTATTTCTGAGGATTCATGTTATTATTGAACAACTACAGAGCTCTCAGTCAATCCAAAACGTTAATAAACCTCAAACCTGAATATTCAAGAAAGTAACAGTGAGGTTTTGTCTTTGTCAGCAGAATATCTGTGTGAGCACAGTTATGATGCAGCTTCTTTTCCTCAGGCAAAATGGGCCAAAAGAGAGATTTAACTGACTCTGAACAGTCTCTCACAGGGATAACAACAACAACAACAATAACATGAATCCTCAAAAATACAACTTGCCTACTAAGTGTGCACACAGTGTGAGATCATACATTTCACTGCAACTCTATGCTACATTGGTTAGCATGGTCCATGTTAGCTTCTAAAAAGAGCAGGTGCACCAAATAGAACGAGCTAGCAGACACCCGTAGCTTTAACTATCATAACGGTAGGTTTTAATACAGACCTGTTCATTAGATTGATGTGTTAACGTAGACAGCTGTGTTGAGCTAAAGCTGAGCACTAAACAGTGCTTCACACGTCACCGGTGTTTCAGCCGGCTGGTGAGCGGAGGCTCAGAGACACTGAGCCTGTTTGATCAACTATCACCAGTGAAGCCGTCAGAGTATAAGAATATCAAACTAACTTTGAGATCTCACCTTCATAATCTGAATTGCCAGTGGGGAAGACTCCAGTCGCTGACAGGTAGACGAGCAGAACGCTGTTGGCAGGCAGCTCCTGAGGGGAATCGATATGAAGATGGATCAGAGGTAGAAGGTGCAGAAGAACTAACCAAACATGGGTCCAGATCATGAAGATCTCCCCGAGTCAGTAAAAGGAATCAACACAATGAAGGTGTTACTTGTGACTACGGTGAACACTGACCTTAAAAGAGGCGGACAAGAAAGTAAAGAGCTGGCTGAACGTCGGCTTGTACAGCAAGTACTTGTGAGGGTTTTCTCTTTTAGCCGGCTTCTCATTGGGCTCCTGTGGAAAAACAAGCGATGAAGTATTTCAGTTTATTTATGTACAGCAGGGTCACCAGGCTTCTGGAGCCAAGTAAGTGTTCCTCTGCAAGACGCAACTCCTGAGAGAACGACGGCCCTGATGGAGGCTTATGAGACGTGACACTGACCAGCGTTCCTTGTTTGGAGGGCTGCGTGGCCAGGTTCACCGGTTCCCTCTCCAAAGCTTGAAGCATGCGGAACATATCGATGGTCAACTCACTGAACTTCACCTAGAAACGGAAGAGAACATGTGTGACGTTACCTACCATGGGGAGACGTGTGCAGAGTTAGTCATCTAGGAAGAACATTTTGGAAAGTGAAGCTTGATGACTCAAACTAAATGCACAGTGTGTGTGAAGTTAAGTGTTGTTGATCGTCAAGACAACATCTCTGCGGACATGGTCTGACATGAAGTCATGCTGTTAATGAGACGTGATTCTAGTGCAGGTGATGTTAAACTGAGAGGTGTGGAGACGTCCACTGGACACCATTAACACCGACGCTGCAGGTGGACTGTGAGACGTTTCCTGTAGTTGGACTTCTCAGTAAATAGGCCTCATGATGTAGTTCACATTCACCAAATTCTGATTCATTCAGAGTCATTTTGCTCAAAATAATGTATCCACGGTTTAACAGTAGCGTTAGCGGAGCCTATGACGGAAGCACAAATTTGACTGGAACACGCATGCAACACGCTTTAATGCACACGCTGGATGACGCACATAGAGAGGCCCATAGGAGACAGGGGGGGCTGGTAGAAAACTACATGGACTCTTTGACGGTCCACAGATGTGGAGGCCCACTGGGATCTGTCCCGCCACCCCAGATGGCCAGTACACCACTGACCACCGCTAGCTAGCAGCTTTAGGTAAGTTAGTGTTTTAACTTTCTCCAATAGGACCAGTCAGCAGCCGTGTTGGTGTGTATGATTTGTTAGGAACTCTGAATTAGAATTAGTGGGTTAAAACCTGGTTGTTACAGTTGCCGATGATTAGTGCATCTGCAAGGACGAGCTGCCCAACCACCATGCCTTGCTCTAGTGGAGGCACACTTCCCTCCTGCAGACGGTTGCTGGTGACAACAACAGAATTGTTGTCATTCAGAACTACCACTGGATCGGCCTGGTTCACAAAAAGAGAGAAACGACAGACAGCGGATTCAGTGAAACAGGCAGCAGACACCTCACAACACTTCTCAGTCCAGAAAGATGAAACGTTGCATTACTGTTCATTACAGGGTCAGTTACCTCTACAAAAGCTGCCACTTCCTGGAGAACCAGGTTCCATTCCAATTGGTCCTCTGTGTTGAATCGCTGTGTGTAATCTTCGATCTCCTCAGATAACTCCTGCAGGCAGAGGACAGACATGAGCTTCCATGAAGGTTCATGCACATTTCAAAATACAGGGTTTTCATTTCAGGAGGCAGGCTAACTCCTCCCAGGATACGTGGAACGTTTCGTTGTTGTTCTTAAAGAATAAGCCTAATCACTCAGGGGTTCTCTCCCCACATGTTCTCAGAATAGAACAGGCCTTTTGTTGAATCCACTTGTCAAAGAGCTGCTCATGCTGGATTATAATAAGGAGATGGAGGCAATGAGGTGATGACAGTCAAACACTAGGACACCACAGGTTCTTCTGGTGCGTCTCCGCTGTGGTCCTCCTCTCCCAGCTGTTCACAGACTGTTATGCTACTAGCTAGCCGCTATGACGCTACCCACCATGCATTCAGAATAAATGAACATGATTCCTTTGACAAACGGTTTGTGTCACCACTTGATGCGCGCCATGGTGTTGTACGCTTTTAAAGAGTTAGTTGTGAGTTATTTATTGTTACAGTTCAAATTAAATCTTTAATTTCTAAGAAAGTCCTCGGTTTGTTGCATGTCAATCCCAATCTTCCACTGACTTCCCGTCCCCTCTCTGCTGCCCATGTCCCCTAGCGAGACACCGAGACGAACGCTAGGACTGGTAAATGACGTACGAGGCTGCAGGAGATGGCTTCGTGCTCCTCAGAAAACACTCAACATAAATACAAAAAACATCCATACCTTCACCAAAACTTTGACTAGGTCCATCTTGTTCAGCAGTAAACAGACGACTATGTAGCGAGCATAATATCGAAGCTTCTTCACTACTAATTCTGGCCTGATGAGAGAAGAGAGAAGACAGAATGCACATTAAAGGAGAGGCCCGTTGAAAGCCTCGGTCACCCAGGATACTGGTGACACCAGAGCTTCAACAGCAGGGTTACAACTCAGCATGTGTGTGTTTTAAAAATAACTGATCATCTTAGTTCTCTTGTCTGTGTGTCTGAGACATGTAAAGAATAAGTCTGATGATACTGAATGTTTTAATGATATCATACATTATATTATATTTTCAACAAATCCCATGCAGACCAAAACCACCAACAGATGTATCTTCTAACTGCTAAGTATTGTGTCTGCATCAAAGTTTCATACGTCTTCTTCCTTTGTGCCATAGAGCTCCATTGTTACCCATTAAAACACATCATGAGCCGAGCCGTTGCTCCAGATACTCACCAAATGTGGATTAATACGCTGCTGAAAATAGTCCCCAATTAATGCAATATGTCCTGTTTAAATACCATTCACTAGAAACTACAATGACCAGCTGTTAGAGAAACACTTTATCAAAACCTAACTTTTCTATGAATACATTTTTAAAGATCTGCATCTTGTGGCTGACTGACTTCAGGTGGGATTGATTGACAATAACAAACATTCAGAACGTAACCAGCCCAGTCCTATTAATCCTGTTAAACTAGACTCTAGTCTGCTAAACACATCGGTAATCTATGGATTAGGAAAAGTGATATTTGGCTCAGTTTTTGAAAAAAAGCAGAAAACAAAAGAGACCTTTAAAATGGAATGTATCACATACCAAGCAAAGGAATCCATTCCCTGAAATTGTAACTCACACCACTGTGAGGAACAGACTTGAGAGCCTACCTGTCCTCTTTGTTGACCTGAAAGTAGTAGGAGCGCTGACGGATGGCTGAGTAGAAGGAAAAGGCCTCGTTCAGGTAACTGGTTTCTGAGGTACGAAGGCTGCCGGTCAGGATGACAGAGAAGAAGCTGAGTTACTATTCAACACACTCACAGCATTTCAACTCCATGTGTTCATCTGTTATCTAAAGCCCTTCATGAAGCCCTGTAGCTCTTAGCAGTGCTGCACCTACATGAAGCTAAGCAGCAGCTTGGACGGTCTGAAGGCCCCAGACCCACTGCTTTGACTCATCACTGTTCTCACATGATCAAAATAGCTCATGATGTCTTCTTATCCTGAACCTCTCTCACTTCTTCAGTGTTTCACCAAACTTCTATTATTCCATTATCTGTTCCATACATGGATTTTGAATGATTGCTTTAATTCTATAGAAACTACAACGATGGATGATAAGAGAATACATCATGAACTCATATTAAACTAATGTATTCAGTAATAATAACCTATACCTGTTTAAGAACAGACAGCAGTGATGTCCTGGTCGAGACAGTTTGACTTACTAGTAGTGGTAGTAAAGCTGTCCAATTTTGGATGCAACTTCTCCAATCTGCCATCTCTTCAAGCCATAGCGACTGTCCAGGACCTGCCTGTCAGTAAACAAAAACACATGATCCTGAGCACCGAACGACGAGAGACAGAACATCTGGCAAAGGACACCGTGACAGTCAGCACCGATGACATCATCGCTGCGTCAACGAACTGACAAACGTACACTAGGTCACAATTTGTCACATCTGCATCATATTTCATGTGAACACAGAGAACACTAGTCCTAACACGCTCAAACAGCGCTGCATTGTCTGTAATATTTTAACTAGTAAGATATTAAGAGCAATAGGAGATGGAAATAACCTGTGCTGCTGCTGAAACTTCCACAGCTTAGTGTAGACGTCAAAGGTCCGTCCAAAGTAGGACTGCCACTGCTTGTGTCCATACTGAGGCAGGTCTCTGCAGCACAGTAAGAGACAGAGGAGAAGAGACACGGTCACTTACAGGACGTCTCTAAACGCTCTACAACCAACGAAGAAGAACATCCCTCACCTCTTTGGTTCTTTGAGGGAAGACACTTACTGAACGTGAATGCTTTCAAATCTTTACTACAGTATTTGACAGAGTGATTAGTTAAAGACCGTTCTGCCCTTCTGAGAACTCAAGAACCAGTTTCCAGTTCCGCTGTCAGAGACTAACAGAAGTGCAGTCGGTACACTCGACTGCAGGCAGGATGATCTTGGTGGTTGATGGCTGGTGAGCGTTGAGTGTTTTTCATTTGATGGATATGCTGCAGATTTGGGGAAAGTCAAACTAACCGTAGCCCATTGAAGAGTTGTTTGGACTTGTCCAGGAGATAGCAGAAATCTGTGACCGTCTTCCTTTCGCCTAATGGAATGTCATCGTCAGTCTCAGCTCCAGTCATGACACTGACTTTTCACACCTGATTACAAAGAGAAATGAATAAACACTGTATTGACTGAGGAGTGATGCCGCATTCAGAAAATAAATACTGGTTAGTTATAAATGGTTCATAATACTGGAACCAGTGTTAACTAGAGCAAACCTAGTCTACCACTGGTTCCACTGTGAGTTATGATTTATTAATACATCACGCTACAAGGAAATACATTTCAACCACGACGATGTCCAAACTATTACCACGGAACAGATGCTTCAGGAGGCAGACTGGTGTCCTACTTAAACATGAATAGAAATAAGAAACTATGGAGCGAATGCGTCACATGTTCACCTCTTTTAGGTTGACTTGGGATGTCCCAGATTTCACTCTCAGCTTGCTAAGATGGATGTGCAAATAGGTCACGGCACCGCTCCGTCAGGTCACAGCGTTCAGCTGCTGCCGCGTCTCATCCAACGTGATTTACTGAGTTTATTGTGCCGCAGAAATGACTGACAGCAGCTTCAGAGACCAGGTGACTGAGTGCCTTTATACAGAGAGGAGCTACAGAGAGTAACGGTGCTGTGTCTACTCTCGACCCTGCAGCTCCCCTCTCTGTCATCGGGGCTTAATGTCACTAACGAACTTATTCTGCTCGAATCGGACCAATTGTGCTGAGATGTTCCCTGCAGGTCTGTAGACCAGCAGCTCTCATTCAGTGCGACAATGACAGGACGTGCACGGTGAAAACAACGACACAGCGAAGACCGAACACGTTATGTCACAATACAGTAAGTCACAACACTCTCAGCGCTCAGCTGCTGCATTGTCTCTCAGTAATGAGTTGTATTTAACGCCGGTAGTCAGCCGGCTGTAACGTAAACTACTGTTGACAGCGATGCAGCGGGTTAACACTGGGCTCGTTACCGTCAGACTACGCTTGATTGGGCCGTTCACTGAGAACCGCTCGTATCTCACGTCACACCGTTAGCCTTGTCTGGACACCACTCCTCCATCAGCGTCCCAACCGAACTAACGTGGATATTCCTTTGTGGGAGGCTCGTGTAGAGACCGCTCACAGCCCGGACGCACCGCGGCTTTAACCGACGCTACCGCCGCTCGTGCGATTCACGGTTCTCCTTACCTCGCCAAGCCGGCTAGCGGTGAGGAATAGGCGGACGTTACCACAGTGATGCTCCTCACGAATCTGTGCAAAAGCCACGACGAGCTCCGTGGGTGAAACGCGCCTCTGTTAACATCTCACTGTGCGCGTGACCGACACTGGACCGCCGTCCAACGAGCCGTGTCCCCTCAGTCGCGTGCACGGGACGGACTGCTGTCGGTTGAAGAACCGGGATGCTGCTCTCCGTGTGAAAGGACGCGGTCCTGTGACAGGCAGGACGCTGGAGGAGGAGGCAGGGCGAGGACGGCGGCTGGCACCGCTTCGCGAGAAACTGGCTAGCTACTTCCGGGTCAACATTTTCAAAATAAACGCCCATCTTGAAATAAGTAACCATAACCCTGTGATATTAGTGAAATATGACAAGATGGTAGTTCCAATAGTCAGGCTTCATTGGCAGAGCAATAACCAAAGCATGGATATTCACAAAAGTGAATTAAAATAAAATTAAATCCTTCACGTGAGCATTTCATAAATTTCAATATTCATATCAATTATTAAACGATTTATCCAGTTCTTCAAATCTTATTATCCAGCTGCTCCAATAAATCTCTTGAGACTGTCAGAGATCATATGTCCCCGTATAACCTCTCTGCACTGGCTCCCAGTCAAAACCACAAGACCATTTAAAGTCCTTCTCCTCACCTATGAATCTCTCTCTCTCTCTCTCTCTCTCTCTCTCTCTCTCTCTCTCTCTCTCTCTCTCTCTCTCTCTCTCTCTCTCTCTCTCTCTCTCTCTCTCTCTCTCTCTCTCTCTCTCTCTCTCTCTCTCTCTCTCTCTCTCTCTCTCTCTCTCTCTCTCTCTGATCCCATTAATGCAGGTAACTAACTTGGCTTCTTCCTGAGTCTTTGCGCTTCCTCCTCTTGCAGGTTTCCGTGGATCGTGGTGACACCTGAGACATGCTTGTGATTGCCATTGTGGTCCCGTTTGACTCCTGGATTCCATTCGAAAAGGGAGATCCCAGATGAAAAGCCAAACAGTCTGGTTTGCTGCAGAGGTCTGATCGCCAACAGTCAAGTCCAGGTGTGTCGACCGTCGTGAATGAAGACACAAGATTAATAGCTCAAAGTCTTCTAACCCATTTCAAGTTTAAATCTACATGAGGTAGAAATAAGCAAATAGCAGAAATGCCACCAAAGAAGTGAATATTGATATTGCTGAATCAGCATTCACACAATGAAGATTATCTCGTTAGAATGCTGTCGCTGTGATCAGCAGCTTTTTAAAAAGGAAAACTAGTCCAATCTTTCAAAAGGCAACCATGACACCAAACAATGATAAATAAAATATATATATCACTTTATTTGAACATGCATTATTAGCAGTTACCACCAGTTTAAATGTTTTATTTGCTTCAGTGTGGTACATAACAAAATCAAACCATTCAACATTTTATCATTAAAATATGAAGACATTTAAAAGGTATCGTTTTCTCACTGGGTTAGTTTTTCTTAACGACAGACTGGAGCCTTAGAACCCGTTGCTGCTCAAGACGCTGTAGACCTGAAAGAGACGTTACTTCCATTCACATCTTAAAATATGTTATGAAGTTTTAGAGTTGAGCTCTCCAGAGGGCGGAGGAGAGAGGACGGCTCTCGTCATTAGAGGAAGTAGGGGGTAGTAGTTCGGGGAGGTATGACGCGCTCTGAATCGGGGACGGCGCGGAACAGCTTGGGCTCTCGTCTGTTGACGTCCTTGAAGACCATGATGGACGCGATGTTTCCGCAGCGGTAGCAGTAGTTGGGCGCCGACCACACGGTCACGAGCTTCTCATCAAACATGAACTTGTAGCCTTCGTGAACCAACTGATGCGCGCGGCAGATGAGCTTCAGATTGTTGATGTGCACAAACTACAACAAAACACGAGTATCGTTTTCAGTCAACCGGTGATACGGACGCTTCAGTTTTCCATCGATTGCTATTAAACGTTGATGACACGACATACCTCGTTGGTAACCTTGGAGCCAAACAGCCAGCCTGCACCGCGCGGACTGATCGCCCAGGTGTCCACGTCCTCTGGATCGGACCACACCAGATCACAGAACGCCCCCTTGTGGGGAATCTCCTGGTTGCGTTCGATGGTGCGGATCTGGTCCAACGTCTTGATGTCGGGTGAAAGACCACCGTGGACACACAGGACCTGCTCATCTATCAACTGTAAACATTAGAGATGTCATTACACAACGGGCAGTTCTGAAATATGACACAAATCATGATCTTGATCAGGTTTTAAGTGTGTTCCTAAATCCAACCTGACAACCTACAGTAAAGTAAGAGTCCTGAAGACACAGAGTGTTCTACTGCTACATGAATTGAGGAACAGGTCCATTCAAATAAATGGAAGAAAAACTTTCCAATATGTAAAATGTAAAATAGCACTTGTGCAATATGACAATAATAATAATGATGAGGCCGTAACAATATGCCAATGAAAATGAGTTGTGAAATGTAGGCTGTCGCTAACGTTAGCTACCAACGAGGTAGAACTCAGATTTGAACCCTATTAAAACTCTGAACTTAAGTTCAACATTAAGTTAAGTTTAACTTGAAATGTCAGTAATGCAAGTTATGAAGGATTTACTTGGCTGATGTCAAATCTGTTATGATCTCTGGTCTGTTGCTAAGGGAGAGAATGGATCCATGTTAACACATCCTAGCTATGCTAAACGATCACATGCTTTATGTAATCAGGGTGAACTTACAGCTGCCACAGTCAGCATGTCAAACACTTTGGTGCAATACCGCCAGGCATTCGCGTTCCCATATTTAGTTTGGCACTCATCTGAAAACAAGCAAAACATACATGAACATGGTTTGATGAGCTTGTGAAGCAGAAAACATCTGCATATATAAAACAGTAACAGTGCAGCGTGGGTACTCACCATAAAAGCCGTACACTTGTGTTATTTGTCTGCTCTCGTGGTTTCCACGCAGAAGTGTGATGCGATCCGGCCACTTCGCTTTTAAAGCCAGCAGATGTGTAAACGTCTCCAAGCTATAATATCCTCGGTCTACAAAGTCTCCCTGGAGGAGGGAAGAGACGACGGCGTCAGACAACGCAAAACATGTACGAGCCTCCATGAACTCATTCACCACACAGAACACAGAACACAGGAAGTCTTCACACCAGAACCACTGGAGCTACGCGTCTGATCCTTCCTAGAAACACGGTACTCACTGTGGAATATGTCACATTACACAAGCTTAGCTTGCATTTCATTGGGACTTTAATTAGATGGCATTTAGATTTAAAGCACCATCCGGAAACCTTAATAAGGTGGCGACTGGCTGGAGGGAGGTTGAGAGTTTCCTTCGTGCCGTTGGCTGAATCGTAAGTCATTTATATCACAATATTAAAAATGTTCTCTGTTTTTAAAAGTACAGTCGTAGGAAGATAGCAAGCATGTGGTTGTGTGACCAGTCTGATCTGGAGTTCTCAGCTGAAAGAAAAGTCCCAAAAATTTTTGATTTTAATGACAAATATTGGTTTCCGTGTTTTCCCTCATTGCTTCCAGGGTGAAGTCCTGCTGTGAGATCATGAACAGGGCTGGTTCGTTCACACGTCTGTCATAACAGCAGCACAGCCCAGTGTCTGTTATCTAACCTGCTCCAGTCAATGAACTAGAGAAGTGAACGTTTCAGGGTTATGAACGGCTCAGAAACGCGCTGACAGAGAACATCTGGTTAAACAGGCGCCTGATGCTTAGGAGGATGTCACATCACCAGTATCCTGGCCAAAATAATGGCGATTAAAAGGTATCATCCCAAAACTTTAGTGTTAAATTTGAATCTAGTTTGGTGTTTTATGTTCTGACGTGAATGAAGAAAACTCACTTACCATGAAAATGTAATTTGTGTCTGGAACTTGGCCTCCAGTTCTGAAGAGCTCACAAAGATCATAAAACTAGACGGGAACATTAAAGAAACGTGTTCTTGATTCATTAGAAACAAACAGACAATGATTGTTCAAAAGTGTCAGACTATTAGCAATACAACAAATGAGCCTGAGAGATAACTCGGTATTATATCCTGACTAACATCATACAGAGATATTGTGATACACAATCAGAAAATCTGATCATTTTGCACTTACGTTTTTAATTAAATGAGAAAGAAAAATCTGTATTTAATTCAGACAGGAGTATACGAAACCATGTGCTTATTTCATTCCAACGACTGTCCGTCATTTTAGAGAGACATTTAGTAACAAGTATCATCCTTCATTACTCATCATTTATCATCCTTTATTACCCTTTATCACTCATTTATCATCATTTATTACTCATCATTTATCATCCTTTATTACCCTTTATCACTCATTTATCACTCATTTATCACTCATCATTTATCATCCTTTATTACCCTTTATTACTCATTTATCACTCATTTATCATCATTTATTACTCATCATGTATCATCCTTGGAGGAGGTCAGAGGAGGAAATCAACTGGGCCTACCTGACCATGAATATCTCCACAAACTGTAACCGGAGTAGAAACTGGCTGAACGTTGGATTCTTCCAGCAGTAAATCACAAACATAATCACATAATCTCTGAAAAAGAAAAACATGACAATAGTTAGTAGTAGTCAGTCACAATATGGCTTCATAACAACCTGCCAGTTTACTGGTCTACTTCCATAAGACATTAGGAGATCAAGATGAACGGGCCTCGGTGCTATACAGGACTACAGGGCTCTATACAGGACTACAGGGCTCTATACAGGACTACAGGGCTCTATACAGGACTACAGGGCTCTATACAGAACTACAGGGCTCTATACAGAACTACAGGGCTCTATACAGGACTACAGGGCTATATACAGGACTACAGGGCTCTATACAGGACTACAGGGCTATATACAGGACTACACGGCTCTATACAGGACTACACGGCTCTATACAGGACTACAGGGCTCTATACAGGACTACAGGGCTCTATACAGGACTACACGGCTCTATACAGGACTACAGGGCTATATACAGGACTACAGGGCTATATACAGGACTACAGGGCTCTATACAGGACTACAGGGCTCTATACAGGACTACAGGACTACATACAGGACTACACGGCTCTATACAGGACTACACGGCTCTATACAGGACTACACGGCTATATACAGGACTACACGGCTATATACAGGACTACAGGGCTCTATACTGGACTACAGGGCTCTATACAGGACTACAGGACTATATACAGGGCTACAGGGCTCTATACAGGACTACACGGCTCTATACAGGACTACACGGCTCTATACAGAACTACAGGGCTGTATACAGGACTACACGGCTCTATACAGAACTACAGGGCTGTATACAGGACTGCAGGGCTCTATACAGGACTACAGGGCTCTATACAGAACTACAGGGCTCTATACAGGACTACACGGCTCTATACAGGACTACACGGCTCTATACAGGACTACACGGCTCTATACAGGACTACACGGCTCTATACAGAACTACACGGCTCTATACAGGACTACATGGTTCGCGGATGACAATAGCCTACAATATGTAGCTAAGTGCTTTTCTTCCCTTTAAAGAATAATGCAGAACTATGAAGCCAGTGAGATGGTGCTGCAATTACAGGTCTGACTACGAGAGACTGTAGTGAGACAGTTGAAATGCAGAGGACAGTATTACAGGACTCACTATCTCACGATCAGGCTGGAGAGAAGGTTGTGTGTTTAATTCAACTGAACCTCTGTGAGAGCGCCTCCATTAGCATTAGGTAGCAACATGCTCGTACGTAACGTTATCTATGGTGGGTAACGACATACCTAACGTTAGCTACTGATAAACTCGTGATGCAACTTGCTGCCAGTGATACCCATGTTTTACACCAACCGTAACATTTAACCGTTAGCTACGTTAGCTTTAAGTATTAACAGCTACAGCGTCCTTAATGAATCCCGAGTCCTGATTTAATCGGAATGCGTTAGCCGGCGACGCTTGTATCGGTGACGCTGGTAAAATATGCGTACAAATAACAAGCCGGTCTACCTCCGAGTAACAACTGTTAACTAGCAGTTATTAGCTACGCTTGATGAACAAACACCGTCGTTTGCTGCCATTGCTATGATCAAACCTTAGTCTACGTTCATTTCAGCTACTTAAACTCACCTTTAGATCGTTCTCCGGCAGGTATTTGCAGTGTCTCGCTATGTCAACATACTTGTCAAGGTCTAAAGGCGCCATTGTCAACCCGCTAGACGCAGAAGACTGCTAAGGTAGTTAGCCAGCTAGCTAGTTCCGTTTCTTCTTCCTCTTCACCGGTCCTTCATGTTCAACTTTCATCACTGGTGTCAATTCAGCTTAAACGTAATGCTAGTTAATCACATCCTGTGAACACCTTCAAAATAAAACTCTTTAACAACGAAACAGTCCTCTATTAATAAAGAACACCAAAGTTAAGTCGAGTATGTTATACAAAAGCAATATTTAATGTATTTCATCCCAACTCTTGATTTTGGAAGCTTTAAAGAAAATGCCCGTGGCTGTTTTTAAACCTTTATTTCGAAGGTATCAATAAAATGTCATTGTCTCCAGTCAACTTGACGCTCTATTCTACTGCGCTCAGTGTGCCGCGCAACTGCAACAGCGCTCCCTGCTGGTACAATGATACCCGATCTGAGTTCCAGGTACTCTATGGGTACATCCCAAGTCTCTTAAGGTACATCCCAAGTCTTTTAATTGTCATTTCCTCGCTCCTCGATCCTCGCTTGCACCGGAAGTTGTTCTGTGCCGCCATATTGACGGCCGTCCCAAAGCGCTTATTTAGCTTCGGAGGAGCGAGGATCGAGGAGAGAGGAGAGAGGAGAGATGCCATGAGCGAGGAACCACGAGAACAGGCTTCCAGGAAGTGCTTTAACGTCGGACACGCCCCCTCATTGTTCATCTGTTATGTGATTGGACGCTGCAGCTGATCGGACTGATACGATTTGTTTCAACATGTAAACAGTGAAGACGGATCAGATTAAACTCAAGTTTATATTTGATATGTTTAAATATATCTTCATTGTAGTCTGAACAACAAAAGGATCACAAACAACTTTCTTCATTTGTTAGAAAGATTTGTCTTTTCATGATCTGATATTTCCTTCAATAACTTTTATTCTTTAATTTTAAGTTTGAAATATTCACACAAAAAAGTTAATTTAGTTTTTTCACTATATATTTTATTGTAGTTAATGCATTTGTATGTATTTATTTATACTGACAGCTCATAAAAAACTTGCTATAGTTAAAGTTGAACATTTCATTATTCTCTCTACATCATTCTGTAAATCAAAAGAACAGATAACTTTGATAAAATGTTTGTCACAGATAAAAACATTATGACGAACAGTTCAATAAAATATTTGACAAAAAGTGAACATTATGTCCATAAATTAGCAGTCTCTCCGCATACTGACACTGCAGTGTAGCCGAGAATCTGTTCATGCAGCGAATCGCCAAGAGAAGCAGTCAGGACAGAAGAGAACAGACCTCGACGTGACACCGGTGTGCAAGGCAAAATGACATCAGACAGAACTGTCTAGTCAGTCCCTCTGTTTCCACCAGGAGCAGGCTCACCTGGACCCCAAAGGTCTGGACTGCTGGACCCCAAAGGTCGTCTGGACCCCAAAGGTCTGGACCCCAAAGGTCTGGGTCCCGGGTAATAAGAACATGTCACGGTACGGCAAACTGTAGAAAGTGGAAATACACCCCGAGCACTGAATGTAACTAAGTATATTTACTCAAGTAGCCTACTGTGCTGAAGTCAGATTTGAGGAAGCCTACTTCTAGCCCTACTTTGCTCGAGTATTTCTAATACTCTATACTTCTACTCCATTACATTTCACTCCATACGCCTCCTCCTTCACTCCTTCATCCATCCTCGTGCGTTCGGAGTGAAAGGGGTTAAATCACGTGTGTGGTGCACAGCTTTTGGGAGCTCGTAAGAAGTGTCATTAGAGGAGGACAGAGACGTCACCGCGCTACACAGCGTCCCGTTCCGCTCACACCGGTACTCTAGCGTCCCGTACGAGAACACGATGCGGACTGTGTCCGTCCTGTTTTGCGGCATCTTGCCTTTGCACCTTTTCCTCTGCGTTAATTGTCTGCCGGTCCGCGGGCGGCCAGCCAGCAGGTCCAAGCAGCCACAGGTGAGTCAAACACGGACACCTGAGCTTTAAGCAGAGGTAGCGAGTTGGACAGGAAACCTTATTATGCATGTGAAGAACACACGATGCTGAGCAGGCAGGGACAAAACAGGAGGTAGTGTGTGTGTGTGTGTGTGTGTGTGTGTGTGTGTGTGTGTGTGTGTGTGTGTGTGTGTGTGTGTGTTTGTGTGAGACAAGAGAGATGGAGTTCAAGACAAAGAATTGTGTGTCGGTGAACGTGTTTCATGTAATTCAGTGTCAGTAAAGCCTAGCTGTATGTTTCATGACATATTCCTCATAAAACCATCAGTGTTGAAGATGAAGTGAATTGTTACATTAGAAGAGCTGCACAAGTAGTCTGCTGTCTATATACTGCAGCTGCTTTTGTTCTCCAACATGAAATATGAGATATGTACAATCATGAATCACCCTGGAAGCTCACTGGTCCTGCAGTTGTTATACATGTTTAATCCATTTGAGGACGAGTGTGGCTGAGATACTGTATTCTAATGGAAAGGGATTTTAGTTATAGAATCAAAACTCTCTTTTCATAATGAGGCATCATGTTATGTCATTGTACTGTATGCAGACGGAACAGCTGCAGGCCTGCTCTGCACTCTCGTTGTCAACAGCGTGAGTGAGAGAGTCAGATTAAGCAGGCAGAGGCAAGTCATCTGGCAACTGGTGGTGGTTAGAAAACTCTGCTTGTTTGCTGACTCAGACGAACCGGAGAACACAGCAGACAGATTAGAGCTGAGTGTCTGCAGAAAACAACCAAACAGCACCATAGTACAGCAGTATCAGACACTGCTCTTCATGATATAATCCTCGACTTTATTAGCCAATCTTCCTAACATGCAGTGGAACCCTGACAACATGTGTGGGCATTAAGCCGCTCCATCAAACACTGTTTTCATTTTAGTCGATTCATTTTCGGCCATTCAGCCTTTAATATTGACAGGATAGACTGGAGAGGAACCGACAGAGAGGGTCACAGGTCGGATTCTGACCCGGTATTTGGTGTGGCTGCTCTACCAGCTGACCTGGCACCGCCACAACAAAATGTCTTGATAGATGACTGACTTCTGTTCACTTTAGTTTGGGCTGCATGAGTTTGTTCATCCGCATACTCAACATTCAGCGGTAGAAAGTGACTCAGCATTATTCAAGTAGTACACTCAAGTACTGCAGTAATGAAGTCCTTGAACTTTACTTGGGTATTTCCATTTTCTGCTACTTCTACTCCACTACACTTCAGTGTGAAATACTTTACTCTTTACTCTGTGAATATCATTATAATCTTAAAGTTACTTTGATGTCTCAGTATCAGAGAGACGATGGTCCATTTCTATATAGTTCTTCTTCATGCTCGTCATCGGTGACACCGGTTCACATTCTGGTGAAATCAGATCAAATCAAGCAGAAACCCCTTCAGTAGAGACCGGTCCACCGTGGACAGACCCAGACCCTCAAGCAGAGACCGGTCCACCGTGGACAGACCCAGATCCTCCAGTAGAGACCAGTCCAGCGTGGACAGACCCAGATCCTCCAGCAGAGACCGGTCCACCGTGGACAGACCCAGATCCTCCAGTAGAGACCGGTCCACCGTGGACAGACCCAGACCCTCAAGCAGAGACCGGTCCACCGTGGACAGACCCAGATCCTCCAGTAGAGACCAGTCCAGCGTGGACAGACCCAGATCCTCCAGCAGAGACCGGTCCACCGTGGACAGACCCAGATCCTCCAGTAGAGACCAGTCCAGCGTGGACAGACCCAGATCCTCCAGCAGAGACCGGTCCACCGTGGACAGACCCAGATCCTCCAGTAGAGACCGGTCCACCGTGGACAGACCCAGACCCGGCTTTGCTGCTGCCTATGACCTGCAGGCGGGAGGAGGAGAGCTCAACACCCAGCAGCAGAGTCTCCTCAAGACGAGACACTTGAAGATGTCACCTTGGGCTCTGAAAAACTAAATGCGGAACTTGCACTTTCAATACTTTTACATCGTGGTACTTGTACTTTTACTTAAGTGAAGGACGTAATACTTCTTGGCCCACTGTCAACAGTATTTCACAAGTGTACGTTATGTCGAAAAAAATGCACCAATACTGACGACGGCTATCGATATCGCCAGTCACTGACACACAGAGAGACACACAGTGTCATCAAACAGCAGTGTTTAAGCTCAGGTATCAGGACGGAGAAGAGGGTTAGTGAGAGATGTTTACAGCGGAGGATCAGTCTGTCATCTCCATTCAAGCTAATCCTCTTTATCCTGCAGATACTGAGCATGAAACAAAGAATGCCTGCTGATGTCTGTGACTCGTTGCGGTTAAATATTTACCCTTGAGAGATTTCTTTTTTTGTGTGGAATTAGATCTTCTCATATTTGTAGGGTGATGAATCAGGGAGTCATATCAGATTTTGCTCAGTTTTTTGTAATTGTAAGTTGTAAAGTTAGTCATCGTAGTAATGTCAGATCAGCATCCTTGAAATCCTTTCATAACACGCTCCCTGTGTAATGTGGCAGACGGCCTGACTGAACAGGGAATTTCCAGACATCTGCTTACTGTGTGTGATGCAGCTTTGCTGAGGTTTTCAGAATAGAATTGTGTGTGTGTGTGTGTGTGTGTGTGTGTGTGTGTGTGTGTGTGTGTGTGTGTGTGTGTGTGTGTGTGTGTGTGTGTGTTTGTGCGGTGCACATTTTTTCAGTCATGTGCATGTTCCTACCTGCATGCACACATTATATTTCCATGTTTGTAACAGATGTAACCAATGCCACCTATTAGATGAAACAATGCTCCTCTGTGTAGACGGGCTCACCGCTTCTTTTGGGTTGAAGCTCGGGCTTCTTTGGGGCGGGATGCAGCAACACAGGGTCCTGTGGTGACATGTTAGCTCCATCGCCAGGATTCCCCCAACATACACAAAGCTTTGTCTCAATTGCATGTGAAGCTTTGTGTTTGTATACTTTATGAAAACTTGCTTCTTGCCCACACACCTGCCATCGTTCTGTCACTCACTGAGCTGCGGCCTCAATTTGATAAAAGTGGTTAAAACCTCTTCAGTCCTGAGTCCAGTCGTGCAGACGTTGAAGACTTCCAAGTCAAGCAATCACTTCATCATCATCTTTCATGCAAAAATGCCCCCAAAGTGTCATCTCATTGGGAATATCTGCTGCTTTGTCTCATTAGTGCTAATAGTGCTAACTAGTGCTAATAGTACTAACTAGTGCTGGGCCGGTATACCGGTTTTAATTTCCTGTATGATATTCATTTTTCATACACCGTCAGAGCCGAAACAACTGCTGTAACTCTTCTACAGGCAGCAAAATATATTGTTCTCATGAACAGCGCTACGGCCGGAGCTAACGCTAGTTGTGTGTTGAGAGGAACCCTAATCATGGTTATAACTTTATAACACAACAATTAATAACCCACAACTAACGCTCTTTAACAGGGAAACACCACGACACATATACACACACATATATATATATATATATATATATATATATATATATATATATATATATATATATATATATATGTACTGTATATATACTGCTGAATGGATTGAGCTTTTCATTTTAAACGTGGCCCATTAATTACCCGTCTTAAAGCAGTAAACCTCTCGTCTCTGCTCTTGACAGCTTAATGAACGGTGGATTTGGCCCAGATGACACACCTACACTCATTCCTGAGATCCTTTTACATCAGAGCTCTACAAGCTCTGCTTAAGCCTGACAGTCCTGCTTTTGATTCTAATTCACTTTACAATCATAATTGTAATACGTCTAATGTATTGATCAATCACTTATTTAATCTATAAAGTAGACTTGAATTAAACTCGACACTGATGGGAGGGACTCACATGATTTAAGAAACATCAAAGGTAATGAATTAGTGATTCGTTCTTCTGCAGAGCAGTGTAGTTCTGACTTCAGGCACCAGTCTAAGTCGTGCCACAGATACGGATGTATTCGGGTGTATTCTTCCGGTTCCATTCTGTCTTTCATTGCTTCATACATAACATTGAACATATTAATACATAGACTGCCATTTTCCCTCCTGCTGCTCTCAAAGCGAGCTGTAACCTCACCTCTGTTGAAGAAAAACTCATTCATAATCACAGATCAATGTCTAATCTTCCTCCTCTGAGAAAAGTACTTGAAACAATAGTTAAAAAAACAACAATAAATTCACAATATATGTTATCCATACCAAACTGGTTTCAGAGCCAATCATAGGAGCGAAACAAACCGCCGCAGATGTTTCACCTGTCGGTCGTTGCTGTGGTGTGCTTGGGAAGCAGCTGGATTCCTTTGACAACAACTAGTGACTGATGATAGAATGTGTCAACTGTTGGTCTCTTTCTTGTTGACCTTGGGAAAAAAGAAGACTAGAAATAGTAATACAAGACGAGGACGCACCATCCCCACAACTCACCCAATCATTTCCACTGTGTCCACAGCAGTGGGTACTGGTCCAGCTTGTTGTCTTTTTAAAAATGGCCTACTCAGCGACTGTGAAGCTGAACTGTACCAACAATCATAGGCTAACGGGACAGCTGACCTTGTTGACTCCGATTGTCAAATCAGCAAAACACAACCGGACTGTACCAGCGAGTCACTGACGTCACCGTGTGAGGAGGAAGGGTTGTGGTGCCACCAGCAGACCGTGACCCGGAGGAGGCTCGGCCTTTGGTACAGCTGACAGCCTGCAAGACGGCACCATCAGCAGACACATGGAAATTGCAATGTTCAGTTGTAAAATGAACAGGATATATTATTACTTATCATGGCTGATAAAGTCTCTGTTTCTGTGTAATGACCTAATGACTGTGTGTTTAAAGGTGTGGCCTCACAGCAGCAGTCACGACCTGAAGAAGAGGGGGAAACACGAACAGAACACGCTGAACGAAGAGGACCATCTAAAGTCTGTACTGGCATCCAAAAATGACAGCGAGTTCTGGAAGCGTCCTCGCTGTGGAGTCCCAGACTATCCCACCTTAACGCAGGTTGGCCTGTCGTACTATAACCTGAAGGAGAAGAGGGGAGGTCTACGAGCTCACCAGCGCAGGAAGAGATTTGCTCTGTTTGGAGGGCGCTGGGAGAAGACGGACCTCACGTACAAGTAAGAAACACAAAAGTTCTGTTTGTCAGCACGCCGTCTTCTCTCCTGAATGTCTGGCTGTGTAGACCCCATGAGGAGGAGGTTGCAGCTCCTCTAAGTTTGAGAGGCAGAAGGAAGAGCAGAAAATAAAAAAGAGTAATTTGTTGAAATAAATCATTAACTTCTTCATGTATGGTTGGATGGCTGCTCGCTGCTGATCATCGACCTGGCCTTGGGGTTCACATCTGAAGCCGCTGGTCGCTTGCAGCAGTTGAATCAGGGAACATGCTGGGGAACCCAGACCCCGACTTATACTGTCAGGTTTTCACAGCTTGGTGGAGTACCATCCCATCCGGCCACCACAGCCTCCCTGCCTTTTACCTGAGCTCCTGGTGAACAAAGCCCCAACGTTTACCACAGCCGGCCTCTAGTCACTCTACACACCGTTGGCCCGTCAGAATCACAAGGCCCGACAACTCACCTATTTGCACTGACATTTGAAGGACAAATGCAGAATATTAGACACCAAACATCTTTAATATGTATTGCGTGAGTAGGGCTTATGAAGCCAGTGAGCTTTAAACACTGCGTCACCTACACCAGTGTGGTGTTATCAATGTATCCAAGACATCAACTGAAACTATTGGCGGTTCTGTTTAGGCCAGCAGAGAAGGCTTAGCTGTCCTGACGGCCCTCCTCTGGGTTATCCACTGTTCATTTTTCCTTACCCAGCAGCAGCACACCCAGCGTACGTGTGCTCGGTGTGCTCGGTGTGCTCGGTGTTGAAGTCAGTGTACCTTTGAGATGAAAGTCTCATTTTACTGAATTGACATTTCATATTTCCATCATCTACATATTGAATGTTCTGGCTCCCTGTTGCTCAGTTTTGGATACAGTTAATTTACATAATAAATGATTACCTTGTAATAATAATAATGATAATAGCTGATTGATGATTCTTCCTCTGCATTATCAACCTATCAACTCTACTGTTGCAGAATGAGTAACAGTCCAAAGTCAGCTGTATGAGATTATAGGATGCAAATACTTATAGGGTGTGTGTGTGTGTGTGTGTGTGTGTGTGTGTGTGTGTGTGTGTGTGTGTGCGTCCAATAGGATCGTGCGTTTCCCCTGGCAGATGAGTGAGGGCAAAGTGCGGCGCGTCCTCCAGGAGGCCTTTGGAGTGTGGAGTGCAGTGACTCCTTTGACGTTCAGAGAGGTCACCGCTGAGGAAGCTGACATCATCATTGACTTCAACAGGTAAGAAAGGTGCGCCAGCAGGGAACGCAGCTCACAGTGACGAGGTTAACAGGAACCATCACACAATGTGTTTGGTTGTGCCCAGTGAGGAGAGTGTATGCGGTCGCCTAGAGAAGAAGCACTTCCAGTTGAAAATATTTGAACTTTTTAGAAAAGCGCTGGTGACACGGAGAAGCTTGATCCGTCTGTCTATCCTGAGCTGTGTATGTTATGTTACGTATTACATTGCTTGTGTACAATAAAAGAAGTGCTTGTGTAGGTACTGGCATGGCGACAGCTTACCATTCGATGGTCCTGGAGGAATCCTCGCCCACGCCTTTTTCCCCAGGACCAACCGAGAGGGAGAAGTTCACTTTGACTATGACGAGAGCTGGACAGTGGGCAACACTGTGGGTGAGTTCGTCTGAAATAACCCAAAGTAAATGGAGATCTAGTTCTATGTTCTGCCTGTTCACACCTACACCTCAGACCAGAACCTCCATCTCCACCTCATTACTTATTAAGAACAGTTGCTTGTAGATGGTTTCAGATAATAAGAGGTGTTCCACAAGGATTGGTTCTGGGCCCTGTCCTGTTTACAATTTATGTTAACAATATTGTCTCTTGTTTTTTCTAGAGCAAGAAATATTGCTTATTCACACTGAATGGTAGCAATATTGAATATTGGACAATCTGCCTTTGGTTTTTGTGCACCAAACACATGGAATTATCTGCAACACATTCTCAAGATTGTCACTGTCACTGTCACTGTCACTCCTCCTGGACAGTTCAAGACGATGATCTGAAACCACTTTAGCTCAATGTGCAACTGTTTTGTTTTCAGTAATGATCTGTAATGAATAAACTAATGTTGAACAACCTCGTTTAAAAACTGCACATCACTTGTGTTCCTCATCTGATTCCAGACAGAGTCACAGATTCCACCACTTACTTTAGTGTCACTGTCCCTTTATGCTCTGCTGTCATGTTTAGGCACTGATCTCGCTCAGGTGGCAGTTCATGAGTTTGGCCATGTCCTTGGCCTGCAGCACTCCCTGGAGCCTGACGCTGTGATGTGTCCTTTCTACAGTGACTCCTACCCTCTGCAGCTCAGCGAGGACGACAAGAGGGGCATCCAGTATCTATACGGCCCCCCTCTGCTGGCACAGCCCGAGGTGACGGAGACCAATGAGATTGACGTTGGAATGGTGAGACAATAATAGTGGATGCACCTTAGGCCCGTCCCGAATATTATGGTATCGTACGATGTATGAATGTGACCCCGAACGACTTTACATTACCAGCTTAGGCTGTTCAGAGCCTAAGCTCCAGCAGTAAGCACAACCTCTTACTGTATATGAGTGTACAGACAGAACGCACACAGCTCCCATCACAATGTTCTGGAAACTTCTTCTGTTCAGTAGTAACCTCCAACAAAGTTGACAGGATGGGCCTAATGGATTCTTGTATTGAATGCACACATTAGTCCACAGACAAATCCTTCTGCTGTGTTTGTTGTTGTTCTGCAGCCAGACGCCTGCAGAACAAACTTCGATGCCGTGTCCATGATCAGAGGAGAGCTGTTCTTCTTCAAGTCTCGGCATGTTTGGCGTATCCGTGATGGGCGGCTACAAGCCGGCTACCCAGCCCTGGCTTCACGCCACTGGAGAGGCATTCCTGACCGTATCGATGCTGCGTATGAGGACACGTCTGGCAACATCTGGTTCTTCCAAGGTTAGTCATACAGAAGCCAACTTGAGCGGTGTAGCGGCAGCAGCACAACGTTTGCTGCTTTGGTGGGCAGTCGGAGCATTCCCTTTGAACGCTCCGACTCCGAATAACAATAATCATATTCTCTGGTATTGCTAGAGAAGTGAGCTGCGTGTTTTGTCCTGAATATGTAAAGAGGATATTGACAGTAGTCTATGACACATACGGTCTGATTTTGGGTTTATCTCTGTCGTTCTACCACAGGTGACAGCTACTGGGTGTTTGATGCTGAGAGGAAGATTACAGGCCCAGATTCAGTGCGACAGTTGGGTCTTCCTGTCACAGACATCCAAGCGGCTTTGAAGTGGGAAGAGGACCGCGTCGAGAAAGTCTACATCTTCAAGATGGCTTCCTACTGGCCCTTCGATCCTCAAGTGAACCGAATAGATGACGTTCATCCTCGCAGCGTGCACAAGTGGGGAGGAGTGCCCGGCCATATTGACGCAGCCTTCCGGGACCTATATGGTGAGAACAGGGACCAGGAAAAGGCTACATCTGAACCTCGCATCATTTCCTTTGCCTCTGGCCTAGTGACTGGTAGCAGTCCTCAGCTGACCTCTGCCTTCTTTCAGCTGACCTCTGCCTTCTCTCGCCCTCTGACAGGCTACGCCAACTTCCTGAGTGGGCTGCACTACTGGAAGTTTGACCCCGTGGCGCTGAAGGTGCTGGAAGGCTACCCCCGCAGCATCGGCATGGATTTCTTTGGCTGTTCTGCCTCTCTGTCTGAATGAGTCCACACACATGCATCTATGAAGGTGTGAACAGCAGTGGATGGATTGTTCCTCTTAACTCCCCGTACAGAACATTCTAGATATTTGGGAAATAAACGTAAGACTGATGTATTTCATTAAGACACCTCAAAACCCAGATAAATACAAATCACTGCCGGCTGCACCACATTTCTTTAAATTTGCATATGCGTTGTAATGGTTGTGTAATGACCCAGTGCCTTATCTTCACCCCTTCACTATCACCATGGTTTACCATTTCACTGTTTTCTCCCTCGGCGTTACACACAGAAGAGGACTGTGCCGTTTTGGAGACGTACGATTTACCTCTGGCCTTACACATCTACACATCTACATACCTACACATCTACATACCTACACATCTACATATCTACATACCTACACATCTACATATCTACATATCTACACATCTACACACCTACATACCTTCATATCTACATATCTACACATCTACATATCTACACATCTACACATCTACATACCTACACATCTACATACCTACACATCTACATATCTACACATCTACACACCTTCATATCTACATATCTACACATCTACACATCTACATATCTACATACCTACACATCTACATATCTACATATCTACACATCTACACACCTACATACCTTCATATCTACATATCTACACATCTACATATCTACATACCTACACATCTACATATCTACACATCTACACACCTTCATATCTACACATCTACATATCTACATACCTACACATCTACACACCTACACATCTACATACCTTCATATCTACATTTCTACACATCTACATATCTACATATCTCTGTCTTTTTGTAAATTCTGAAACCACTTGATCTGATCTGTGCTTTGACCGTTTCCTCAGCTTCTTTGATTTGAGTCGCTACGTCGTTCTGTTGCCACCTCAACAGAAACAGGAGCCTGGTGTCTGTTGACAGTGAATTGGTCATGTTTGTTTCTCTACATTACTGCATGTGAATGAATGAAACGGTGTACGTCTTTGAATATTGAAGGTGCTATTTAAAGTTCTTCAGGCAAGGTCAACCGGTACCTCATGCATTACACACATCTTCAGTTTTCACTGTTCAACGTATTCACTTTGTGGATACAGCGGTCATGGTATCTGTGGAAGAGCTTCGTCTCAGTTCTCTGTTTTTGTCTTCATTCAGAGTCTGGATCACTTGAAGAAGACACATGATGATGATGACCACATGATGATGTTTTCATAATGTGTTTCTATCCTGACCAGAGACATGAGATGGAGCTCCTCTATGTTTGACTCACTGTATCATGTGTTTATGGATATTATATTTGGTTATTTGTATTCAAGGTGTTACTGTTTGTAATCAGTGCAGGACACAGATTACTGTGTTGAGGTTGTGGTTTTAAAGTGTCCTGACAGAAACCTTTAAGATCTATTTTGATGTTCTTCACACATAAACTAATCCGTTTGCCTTTATATTCAACTGTGTCAGTCAGAATATGTATTTGATATGTGAATAAATTGGTTTATTTTTTTTGTTACAATAAAAACAGCTTTTACTATTTCTGCCAGTAATATATTACATGTCAGCAACTTTCACTTAGAGCAGGTTTTGACCAATGAGCTGCTCCTCCTCAGGAGAGACGTGAGCAGAGAGACGTGAGCTAAGAGGGACGGGTGGAGAGAGACGTGAGCTGAGAGGGACGGCTGGAGAGAGACGTGAGCTGAGAGGGACGGGTGGAGAGAGACGTGAGCTGAGAGGGACGGGTGGAGAGCCGCTGGTACCGACCCGAACGCTTAGAAGAAGTGACCGTCGCGTCCAGATATTCATCTCTTAGCTCGTCGCTCCGCCGTGTGGCTGGAAGTCTGTCGCGCTGGAGAGCATTTCTACGTTTGTTCTTTTAAGAACAGTTTAATATGAATGTGTGTATAGTTACACCGCTATAAACAAGTAATAACCGTAGCTGTGGCGTCACAGTGAGGATATTAGGAGGAGGTTCAGCACTGAAGGCCCAGCTATGAAACACACGGCCCGCCACTGATAGTGGCCCAGCAGAACTTTTTCTGGTCTGTTCACCAACAAGGTAACTAACTCCATGTGTTGACAATAAATTACTCTGAGGACTTCACACATACCATGTAAATCTGTACCTTTTATGTAAAGTTATTCATCTCATTAGCACAATATAATGTACAAATACATAAATACACAGGTTAACAAAACAAGATATTTCCAACAAGTTCTCTTTATTGTTATTTTTCATATAAAAAACAAGTCCACTATAAAGGTAAAGCCATTTTACAAAAGAAGAGAACAAGAAGCGACGGTACATACGCTAACATAATTATCTGGAGTATGTTCAAGTTGAAAATCAGCGCTTTTAAAGACACCATTGGTTCTTGTCAGCTTGTATTTTTCCTCAGAAACACTCCCAGTAGAACGGAGGTTCCAGTCTGCCGACACTGGTGCAATGAGAGGCATAACAGGAACCATCAGTCCCTCATGCACAGGGACCAGTATGAACTACCGATGTGTTAGCATGCAGATGAACACTGGTGCACATAACGGATTGATTTGGTGAGTAAGATCAGAACCAGAGTCTACATGCAGAAACCAAACCAACTCTCTAATCGGCTGCAAACACTTGACAGCTTTGAGCCACTGCTGCTGTCTGAGCAGTACACACACACACACACACACACACACACACACACACACACACACACACACACACACACACACACACACACACACACACACAGTGTGGCTCACTCAGTGTGTGAGATCTACTGGCTTAAATCACTGCATCTTTCACAGGATTCTGCCATCATGACAGATTTAGTTTCTTGGCAGTCACACTGATGATGTCACACGAACATGCTCATATCGTGTTCATACAGACCTATTAAACACGTGTAGTGTGATATTGGGTGGTGTGTAACAGTGACGTATGTAAAGAGATGCTGCTCTGACTGAAGCATGGTGACGGTGGACTGTGTGGAGGAATGCCTGCATGTGTGTGTTGTGTTCAGTCAGTGAGGTGTTCATGGAGAAAGATTCACCTGCAGTCGTCCGTACAGGTGCTTCCTCAACGCGTGAAGGACGACCTGGTGTGTGTGTGTGTGTGTGTGTGTAACTCTGAGTATTTACTTGATTATTTCATAGTAACAGGAGTCTCCTGAAGACAAGCGTGTGTCTCCGTCTGTCTGATGCAGCTTCATGTCTTTCTACCAGGAGGGGGCGGTGTTGGCCAGTCGTCTCATACGCCTAGAAAAACACATTTCGCTCACGTTATTTCAAGAATTCTGCGGTATGTAACTACATACCTTAAATTGTTGCTTGTTGCCACAGCAATACCGTGCAGCAATAGGTACAATGGAGTAGATGTATCATTTTAAATGTATTCTATCTGTATCCGACTGTCACCTTGTGTTCCTGTCTTGGTCTCGGATCTTCTTCTCCATTTCGGCATCTGTGAGCGTCTCCAACAGGGGGCACCACTGGTCTGCATCGCCTGTGTTGCGGATGGCGATCTCTACAGTCGGGAGTGGGTTTTCACTGCGAGCACATGACAGTACTGACTCAGTCCAACATGACACACCAACGTACATCAAGTCAAACCTGTTCAATGCATTCTGTCTACCTTCATCATGGTGCGTTTAGACCACTGCTGACTGTGGAGCTGAGAGGCTGAGTTACCTGAAGGCGTAGGTCCTCTGGTGCCAGCTGAGCTGACCGCGGATGCTGTAGGCGATCGTGGTGACAAACTCTCCGCCCAGACCGAGCTCAGAGCACAGCTTCAGCGCAAATGACTCCGGAGAGTTCTCCCTCTCAGACATGTCCCACTCAAACTGGTCCACCAGAGAAATGTTCCCCACATGGATGTTCAGCTGAGGAACGGAGGAAAACAGCTTAATCCTCAAGCAGGAGGGTGGCAGTGATACTTGATTATTTGGAGTTCACAGTGAGTGAGAGCAGAACGAGATGAGCTCGTTTAAGTCAATAAAAGGAAGTGACCTATCAAACCCTGGTCTAGTATGTTCCTGCAAAGACACCTGTCCCTCTGGTTCAGAACGCACCTTGATGATGACTCTCTGGTCCGCCTGCTCCTCCAGTATGCTGTCAGTGGGGTAGGACTCGATCTGCTGACGAATGGCTGAGGCGATGGCGGGGACGAAGGCCAGAGGATTTAGGTCCAGATCATCACATAAAATCTCTGCAAACATCTCCGGGGTCATCAGTTTCTCTGCAGAGGGACGGATTGAGGAGGTTACAGAACATTTGAAAATGGAATAACTTGACATAACAGAAAAATGAAACAATAGACAATACTGTATGCTGGATGTTGGTAAGCTGGTTGACGGATGTATTAACCGTTCATGTTCCACGTGAAGGCATCTCGCAGCTTCTGTCCGTCAATCTCCATGTCTAGACGAATGGGAACCAGCGCCTCTACCTGGGCTGCGTTCTCATGGATCACTGCAGGGTCGTGGTCATCAAAGCTGAGCGAGACACAAGACACAGCGAACCTCAATGCTGCATTATTATCGTCTTCAAAAAAAGATGCAACGTGTAAGATTTTAACTGACGGAAGGTAAAGATATTAGTGTTGACAGGATATCAAGGGTGAAATGAGCCTCTCAGAGTTCCTCCTGACTTGAACAGCTAGGAGCTTCCTTCAGCCTGAGGATATATCGTTTCACAATACAACAGATGCAGAGCTTGTGCCACACAGTTGCACTTTGTTGTCGTCGAGCTTTCTTACCACAGAGGGAAGGTCCTTTTCTTGTCGCGGCCCATCCGGTTGCGGTTGATGGTGGTGGAGCAAGGCACGGCGTCGAGGTGGTGAGAGCTGTTGGGCAGCGTGGGGACCCACTGACTGCTCCTCTTTGCTTTCTGCTCCCTTATAGGAAGGGAAGGAAAACAAGGCTGACTCGGGTCGACAAAAAATGAAGTATTGGAATTCCATTCAACTGAGGGACTCATAAGAAACAGATCAAGACATCCTGACTTCTCTGACTGGCTCAGGCGTTCTGGTATCAATGTGTAGTCTCCAAGCCCAGGCTGACGTAACACCACCATGAATTCATCAGGATTATCGTCTGAGACTTTTTAATACTCATGTTATCTAACTATGGTACGGTATGGTTTCAGTGCTGTGAAAAGTATTTGGGGCTCATGTTCTGAGACCGAGGTGCATCTTGAATCACGTTCTTTTTGGGAAAACAACAACAACCAATGCTGAATGAGGCGTCATCTCACTGCAGTTACCTGAGGTAAGCCGGGGGCTCTGTGTTGATGGACACCGCCTTGTATTTCTCATCATTACCCTCGAAGATCTCCTCACATTCTGACGCCTTCAGCAGAGTCACGCTAGTGGCTGCAGACAGAAACACAGATGCATGTCAACTTCCACTCACATCTTAAATGCATTGAAAGAACCCATCAGGTAAAATGTTCCATGTCAGTGTTTTAGGATATACAGTATAGTATTGCTGCATGTTTTTAACTCATTCATATACTGTTGGTTAGTTTAATCTACAGCAATGCATCATATTCTATAAGACCATCAAATGTTTGCAGAAAGTACAACATGTACCTCTGAGAAGTAGTGGAGTAAAAAAACTAGTCTGACGGGTCAAATTAATTTTCCATCCAAACTTTGAATTGTTTATAGCTGCAACTATTAAATATAAACCGTATAAACAAACTAAGGACATCACAGACGAGTAATCCAAAATGACCCCACTCACCATGTGACGACGCTACGATCTTCTTCCTCTCCTCCACCGAGGCCAGCCTCCTCCACAGAGACGGATACCGTTTGTACAGAGAGCCTCTGAACATGCGCAGGTAGTTTCCAACCTGAGGAAGGAAGGCAGATCGTTTAGTAAACCAAAATGAAATAAAAACAAAAAGAGTTGTTTTAATGTTTGCACACGAGGCCTCATCATAAACTAACCATCCAGGTTCTGTGGTGCTACACGTTTCTCTCAGTGTCTCAAAGCCCAGACTAAGACCACGTACCACGTACCACGGGTAGACCTTCTTTAACACGCACTGTTGTGTGGACCTAGTCTAGTCTAACAGTGACGTAGAGGCGTCACTACTGTAGACACAACCATCATACATGGTTTAACTTTAGAATCGGTATGTTCAAATATCAGACGCTGATACAGGAGGGAGTTCACACGTTACTTAACGTTGATGTAACGTTAGTGATCTAACGTTAGTGATCTAACGTTACATCAACTAACGTAACACTAGACTAGAATGAATAGTTAACGTTACTGCAGGACAGCACAAGATATCGTGTTAATTGTTTATTTGGTTTTGAACACATTAATTATGTTTCATTTGTTGCCGGCCTTACTTTAGCCGATAATATCCCGTTCTTCGTTTTTAGGTATGTCTTTGTTTAGGAAACCATCAATGGGGCTGGTTAGCATGCTAGCATCAACTAGCCCGCATAATAGATAACTGAGGCTAACATTAGGGTACCGAGCTTCCAACGTAAATGAATAGATAGTCACATACCTCCGACCCAACCATGTAGAAGTCTCCATCTTGCTCTAACTGGAATTTAACTGGTTTCTGGCCAAACGTTTTACTAAGAGCCAACTGCATCTTCACGCAGTCAGTAAGCAGCTACTTCAAGCAGCTTTCTCTTCTCCAGGTGCGTTTGAAACCTGTGATAAAGATGGGAAATCAGGGGGTCCTCCTTGACAATTGTGTTTACTTCAGGTTTGTTTTACAATGTCGACCAAATAGGTGTATAACTGCATGAGGAGAAACCAAAATATACTAAGAATACAACCACTGCTGGACACGGTCCGCTTCAGAAAGTGTATTAACACACATCTGTGATGTGGATTTACAAGTCTTTGGTGAACTTTTTTTTTTAGAAAATCACGAACGCTGCATTGGTTTTACTCTTCGTTTCAAGGTAGAGGAACGATGTCCAAAGCCCACTACCGCCCCCTACTGGTCTAAAGTGAGACTAGATTTAACCCACGTTTATCCGCAAAGATTGTATTAAAATGGCTTTTTCATTTAATTAGGTGAACAGATGAAGCGCACATGTAGGAATTAGATGTAAGAATGTAAACGTTACACTGAAATAGTGCATTGTGTTGGTTATAACCTGGCTTTTTAAGTATGTGACAGTAAAATCCAACTGCATTTGTATAGCAGTTTTCTTAAGATTATTTCGAAGTGCAAAATACAACAGAATGACCCTATCAGTTGTAATACATTAAAAACTAGAACATTTCAGAAGAAATTTGGACCGTGTGGCTTCTACTGACCGAAGACGTCGCAATATACATGTATATACACGGCAATATTACCGGTAGTATCATTGAGGTTCAATTGAGATATCGCTTCTCTCTTTTCTGCATTTTAGATTCATACTCTTGGATTGAATCTTGTATTCGTGATGGACAGTCCACAAATCGCTATTGGAGATATATACCTTTGTTTGAGACACATTCAAACGTCCCTCATTCTGAGCTTCATGTTAAGATAGTTACTCCATGGGGCTTTTATTTTGAAAGGGTGGGACTGGGTGGGTGAGAGAGGGGGAGAGGAGACATGTTTGACACACATACAAAGAGGTTATTAAATGACGGGCTTCATCGCAAGCATTCCAGTTAGAATTCACTTTGTAGGGCTTTTATTTTGAAAGGGTGGGATTGAGAGGGGGAGAGGAGACAGAATCCTAATGTAACTGAATTGACTGAATATCTTGAAGTCGTGTGTGTGTGTGTGTGTGTGTGTGTGTGTGTGTGTGTGTTCATCAACAGCACTAATGAGCTCATATCGAGCACCTGCGTGTTAGAGGCTAATTAAGAAGCGTTAGACTACAGTGATTTCCAACAAAACTACCTGACAGACCTCTGCCCTTCATACCAAAACCACGAGTCCAATTAATACAATATGAGTTCCATGAGAGAAAGAAGACTCTGCTGAACGCTCCGATGTGGTTTTTATGTTTGTGGAGTTAAAAATGTGAGCTCCAGAGCAATATGCAAAACTGGTACTGTTTGCTTTCTTTGACAAATGAGTGGTCAGATTTAACATGGAGTCTAATGGAGCAGCTGGTTCATGTCGCTCTGCGGCTCTTTGTGTAAGTCTGTTGGATTCCATACACAGTTGTATAAACATGGTGTATAAAGAGTAAACATTGTGGGACTCGGCGCAATTTGTTTGTAAAAATCTCAATCATTTTCCTGCTCTGCTCCACTCTGACCGTGATGTCATCACTCTAGCACTTAACGAGCCGTGCAATACACACCCATTAGAAAATCTGAAATGGACCCAAAATGTTCCTGAAACTTAACCATATATATTTTTTGTTCACTCCAGTGCAAGCATAACTCAAAGTTTTTAAATCCTCCTAATTTGACATATGCATTTCACACTTCTTCATCTCATTAGCTTCTTTTATCTCTTCTCTAGAGCAACAAACAGGTCAAACATTCTCTACTGGGATTAATAATCCATTTCCCACAAACCAGGTCACATGGTAACAGTGAAAAAAACAAAACAAAATGTGTGCAAAATCTATAAAAAAAACAAAACAAAAGGGTCATCACAAACAATAACAGGCAAGAACCACCCTTTTCGTAGATGACATAACTACACATATCTGATTTAAGGCTGTTTGTATCAAATACAACGAAAGAAGTACAGCTGAGAAAACAACCTGAAGTTGAGAAAATAGTACAAATCTTGATCTTCATATCACAATGAGCTGCTGTGAGAACAGAGGATGCAATTACAAAACCCTTTCTATGGACAACAGATATTTGTGTGTAACAATTAGTCTGAGATGTTTTTGGCTTCAAGCAGAACTACAGAGCAAAGAGATGAATGTTTGCCACACACATTTATTTCTTTAAAAAGTGAAATGAGAAGAAGAATGCACTCGCCATCTGAATAAATTCATTTAGATATTTTACTGCTGTCATTGTTTTCTCTTTAATATGACAGTTGTTGTTTTTTTAGATCATCACCGGAGGCCAAAGGCTCACAATCCAGAGTTCCTTCAGAAGCTCGTTTCTCTCAAATAGTCTTAGAGCAAGGATCTCGCATCAAGAAGAGTTTCTGGGGATGATATAAGCCCATACACAAAGACAACAGACGTCATCTCTATATTTGGCGATCTTCATCCAGAACTAAACAAACAAGTCAAAAACAAAGACCATGTCCGTCCCCTTCATCTCTCTGAGGGAATGTCCTCGAAAGTGACCCGACAATCAGACACCATCTGTGGGGACATTTAACCTCCGAGGCGCTGTCCCTCTCCCCAGGCGAATCCTCCCGGGCGCTCCTCAGGCAAAGGGTTGTAGTTGGCGTCTTCCTCTGGTGTGTCAAACAGCATCTTTCTGTGGGAGGAGGAGGAGGAGGAGGAGGAGGAAGAGGAGGAAGAGGAGGAGGGATTTAAAGAGTTCTGACTGAACACCCGTGATCTAGTGCAGCCATCAAGCCAGAATATACTCTGTACACAAAGTGTCATTGCAGATGGCCATGAAACTCCCTAAGCAGGTTCAGGCTCCCCAGAGGAAGGACCCTTTTCGTTTTGGCTACTCTGCAAGCTTTCACACAGGTGAGGCTCTAACAATTCATTCATTCCTACACTTTCAAAAATTGTAGCATGTGTTGTATGTTGAATCGTTTAGGCTTTGGGCACAGATGTTAGAGAAAGCAGAAACTCACATGATAGACGGGGTCTTGAGCCACCTTCCACCACCTGGCTGGTTGGGGAAAACGTCCTCCAGAAAGAAGTACACATGACCAACAGCGATACCTCAAGAATGGTAAAAAACATTTTAGCACCAGCACCATTCATACTGTGCACCAACAACCACAGCGGCTGACGGAGATAGGTACCTAAAAGATCAACGATGATGGAGTTTCCGAGCAGAAGTGAGAATCCCATCAGCACCCAGGGGAGGAAGGGGGCCTGGAAATTCAGCAGGCCGAAGAAATTCATGCGAACGTTTGGATTTCGCCGACTCCACACGTACACCAGCATGATGGTGAAGGCTTGGCCCAGAAACACCAGACTTACAAAAGTGCCAAATATCTGACCCCTTGTTAAAGAACATGAAGTGATTATTGTGAGGACTGAGCCGTGCTGGTGCTACTCCACAAACACAGAGAGAGTCCGTCTGGATGAGAGGGACTCTGAACGAGCTGAACACACGTCCAAAGAACGCTCCCAGAACCTGAAGAACATCAACACATCACACACGTCTTCATCCGAAAAACAGTGAATGAATGAATAATACCAGTGTGCATGTAAACGTAGTCAATGTGGAGGTGAATAGAAGTAAAGCATGACTCACTGGTCACTGAACGCTTCACTACAGCCCTCATTATGTGGACATGGGAGTGATTCACCACGGATCACTAATGAAGGATACAGTCATCAGAAGGCCACCAAAGAGGAACATGAAGACAAAGTCAGCGGTGCGTCCCCTGAAGGAGCCCTCCTCCAGCATCCGGCAGTATCTATACCTGAACACCACCGGTTAAGGACTCGACACACAAACATTCCATCATCACTACAGAAACACCCATCTCACGTCTGACAGAGGGCATCTCCACCATGTGACACCACTCAAGAGGAGCGTTTTCTCATCCATCTCTGGAACCACACCGAGCCTTCCCCTGCCAAACAGGAAGCGTGCAAACACACTTCACACTTCACACGCTCCATGAAGCGAGACGGGGAACCGAGAAGGATACAGAAAAATCATATTGAACAGGAAATTGAAGCCAACTGGACCAAAAAACAGGAAGTTGGTTATTAGTCGCCATACCTACAAAAAGAAGAAGGCAACATTCAGCTGTGCATGAGACACACACAGAGTAAGACACACACAGAGTAAGACACACACAGGTCCAGGTCCTTAGATCAGAACATGTTCAACACCTGGTGGTAGAGGCTAGTCAGTCAACAGAGACCGGTCACATGACATGGAGGATTACTATAGACTCAGTCTGTATCACTTAGAACTCTCTCTGTTTGATCTACATCACGATGTGATTCACCACCGACAATCCAAGGAAATACAAGATGGATACGTTTGTTCTTATTTTGACTAAAAAATGATTCTAACAGATTAAATGTAACATTATTAACACCGATTTAACTTATTTATTCATCCTGTTTGTAGTCAAAAACACTTTTACTATGAAACAGAAGGAACATCATGTCTTCCTTTTGGGTTTTTCTAGAAGAAGAACACAGGACAGGTGATTTACAGACAACATGTGTGGCAGATAAATAAAGATATTCCATGTCACTGGACTGAACGACTCGGTTCACCCGAGTCCTCCTGAGGATCACATCACTCACCTGGTAATTCCTCAGAATCAAATCCGGATTGAAGTATAGCTGAAACGGTGTGATGATCTCTAGTTGCTGTGAGAGAAAGATGATGATGATGTTAAGATGAAGGATCCAGCTTTGACAAACATTGACATCTGACTGACTATATATATATATATATATATATATATATATATATATATATATATATATATATATATATATATATATATATATTCCTAGTCTCATTCCATTGCTTGTTGTGATTCGGTTAAATGATCCGTATCCTGGTGGAGCCGGATGAAGAAGCCAGTTTGTTCACAGAGGCGACTACTTTAAATGGAAATAGAGTTTATCTAAATACAGGTGAGTGACATACTCTGGTGAGTACACACTGGGTATGAAGTGTGTACAAGTACCTTCATTAACTAAATATTTGAAGGTGTGTTTATGCCAAAAAACAACTTGCTCGGCTTGTTGAGAAGGATCCTAAATAACGCTCCAAAGTTAGACTACATTGTGGCGAAGGAACCACTGGCATGACCCCTTGACCTCTCATCTCAAGATATCTGAATGAAAATGGTTCTATGGGTTCTAAAATGGTTCTATGGGTTCCCACAAGTCTGTTCCCACAGACATGCCCACTTCATGAGTAGATGTTACACACACACACACACACACACACACACACACCTTAGTCTCAATAGATTAATCTGTATTATTATTCAGTGGTAAATGAAAGACTAGTTAGTCTGCAGATTCAAATTTTACGCAAATATATGATCAGTTTTTATGATAGACAACACGTGACTAACAGCAGATGACATGTGTAACGACAATACATTGGTTTCCTGGATATATGTCATGGAATACGAACACATACACGTTATGTTTAGGCTGATTTTAATAGAAGTTTAGTGGAGCTAAATATATCGTACAGCAGCATCTGACGCTGTGAGGCTTCCGTAAACTGTCACCCGATAGAACCGCATCTTAACGGGCCCTCACACTTTAGGATCCCTTGTTAAAATCTAACAAACGCACCGGCCACAGGTAGCTACGCTCCTGTGTTCTCCTTAACTGTAATAAGAGAGCGAACATCCCGGACAACCGGATTCCGACACGTCTCCTCCTCACAGGTGCTACACCGTTAGCTAAACCGTCGAGCTAGCAGCAGAGTAACGACGTTACGTGAGCTATTTTAAGCCACAACCAGCTGTGCCCGGTGAACGCGTGAATGTTTCTCACCACTGCGGCGGTTGTGAGGACGCAGGCGGTCGTGTATGCCCTGGTAACAACAGGAATCTGTAGGTACTCCTGTTGTAGTGTCTGGTAAGCCATTTTGGACACACTGGAAGCTTCCGGCACTTTGTTGACACGTCATCCCACAAGACGCAGGGTGGTGCGTTCAGGCACGTGCGACACATTTGCAAGATATCAACGGGGCCTGGCTTAACAATGTGTATGGATGACGTGGAATACAAATTTTCAATTTTCAATTCATCATACAATTAGCTACCAATTAGCTACCTACGTCAAATGAAAAGACACTTTGGGTTTTTGAATTTGAATAATGTTCTTCACAAGGGAAGTCCTGCAGATGGAATGCATCAATCAGGTTAATGTGAGTAAACCCTAACCCTGAACCCTCAAGGACTTAATTGACGTCACCTGGTGAGTGGTTGAGTGTGAGAGGCTGTGAGGGCTTGAGATGGTATAAATATGAATGAACCAGCTGCAACATATCCCGTTACCATGACGTTAAGCTGGTTTAAGTCCTATTCATCACATCGATCTCAGTTTCTATATGTAAACAATGAAACCTCGATGAAGACCAACGTTAGTCATGGAGTTCCACAAGGTTCTGTGCTTGGACCAATTTTATTCACCTTATATATGCTTCCTTTAGGCAATATGATCAGAAAACACTACAAACTTTCATTGTTATGCAGATGATACTCAATTAGTTATAACAACTGGTTATATCTGGACCCTGGTCCTGCCTCCTGTCGTGGTTCTGTCATGTGCATGAATGTGTAGTAACTCTGTTGTGTTGTTCATTGTGTACACATGACATCCATCACACTTCATCCTGGTAGAGGATCCTCCTCTGGTGCTCTCTGAGGTCTCTCCCTCTTTTCTCTGTTAAGGGGTTTTGGGGGGTTCTTCCTGTTCTGATGTGAGGGTCCCGGGACAGGATGTCGTATGTGTACAGATTGTAAAGCCCTCTGAGGGGGATTTGTGATTTTGGGCTAAACAAAATAAATGTAATTTAATTAATATTATTGTATATTTGTGGAATAAATCTACACTACAGTGTTCTGCTGCAGTAGAATTGTGTGAATAAATATGTGAAAAGTACTTGCTCATAGAATATTACAGTACGGTATGGTATACTATAGGCTGGCCTCATTCACCAGTGGAAAAGCACTGACTCTGAATAAACAAACCTCACACTGACATCACCAGAGGCTGATGAGATTAAAAGTAATAAGCTGCTTTACGTTGAGAATAGAAACAATAAGAAGTGGAGCAGTCTGAGGCGCACAGACAATGTGTCTGTGTGAGAAATAGCATCAGCTGCTCTGTCTGTCTTCTTCATACCTGATACTTTTATGACAACCAGGACTCGACACCTAGAGGTAAGTCAGCTGTCTTTTTATTTTGTTATTCTGCGTGTGTAAAATATGATCTGCCGGGTTAATAAGGCCCCCAGAGATCCAAGCATTTTAACATGCTTCCTAACAACAAAGTAACTTGCCTTCTCTTTGATTTCATTTCCATAACGTAATGTTTATTGATATTTAAACATTTTGATGAAATATGTTTTCTGTGTTTCCCCAAGAACTGTGTTCATGTTAGTGTGATATTGAGAAAAACAATATCAAGCCATTATTGACACAGGACACATCATTTCTCCTTATTATCGTTAGTGTTATTAGCTTTGTCGTTTTTATCCAGGGTGCATTCATTTACATGTCACATTGTGGACATTTTCCATATTAACTAAATCCGAAAAAAAAAAGTAACATATGTGTATTCCAAAACAATTTGGCAACTGTAGGTTTGCAATAACAATGTTAAGGTGAAGCTTATGAAGGTAAAACCCTCTATTTTCTCTGACTTGTTTTGCAGTTAATGTGAGACTGTGGTGATTAGGAATGAGTAAAAGAGGGAGGAGGAGGAACAGCAAGAGGAGGAAGAGCTCCAGCAGCAGTAAACGTGAGTTGGAGCTTTGGGTGGAGACTTCAACGAGGTTAATCATGTGCTTAGCTGAGTCACATTTTTTCCACACCTGCGCAGTTTGCCAATATTTGGACTTCTTTGGACCAATAGAGCGCTGACTAGTGCTCTATTGTAATGTAATGTAATGCTAGTGAATAAAGGGTTTCAATAGGTTTCATGAGGTGAAAAACAAGGTGGGCTCACCATTGCTGTCCATTGAGCAGGTGCTCAGTACTAAACACAAACAGATACAAAGACTAGCATTCACACTACTCCAGCCAACTGACAGAACACCACCAACAAGTCAACATTTTTCAAGTTGACTTAAAGGAACAGTGAGTAACATTTCAACGTGACGTCATACAACGGTCGGTATGATATCCTACGTAAAGTTGCTCCTCATTTTGTGAAGGTATCAGACCTACAGAGACGTCTGAAGTCACGGTTAGCGGCTTTAGGGAGGGTGATGGACACAAAACGGAGGACTTTCCTTATTCATGCTCATTTTGTTCTGCACAACTATTGTGAAGTCCACACACATAAACTATAGAGGAACAAAAGCAGTAATGCTCTCCAGTAGGACAGACTTCAGCCTCCAGCAGAGCTACGAGAGAGAGAACAAAAACAAGGAAACCGAGAGAACGAGTGAGAGACGAGTGTCGACCGCATTTATGATCCATAATCTAGTAAACTTTATGTGTAAGTGTTGATTTTAAAGTAAATGTGATGTGAGAGAGAGAGATGGAGACAGACCCACAGCGCTGTAACCAAGTCTGAAAATAAAACTTCTAAAACTTTCCATGAATTGTGTTTGTTTGAGTTCATAGAGGAAGATTTTAAGATCTCAAGTATCAAACACGACCTTTCATTATTAAGTCTACTTTATTACTCTGTCCTATTTTTTTTTAACTAAGCAACCAATCTACTTCCGTTTACACCGTCACCCACCATCACGCCCAGTGGACGTGAAGAGTCACGTGATATTGGTTTTCAGGCGTGTTCGTCTGGACGGAGATCCAGATGGTGTGGATGTAGCCTTAGTTTAGAGGTTGGCATAGAACAGTGGGCACAATATACGATATTCAGAGCATTAATATATCATCAAACAACCATTATCTATGTAAAGATGTAGTGGAGTGTTGAGCAGAGAATGAGTCACTCTCCCTCTGAGTGATCAGAGCTTCTCTGCTCTTTGTTGGCCGGCAATAGAATATCACGTTTAGCCCTTTTTATTTTCAACGCAATCTAATATAAATATTTGACTATGTTCAGTATTTACTTGTAAATTATGATTTAGGTGATTTAGGTAAAAATCTGTGATCTGTAAAATCTATTTACATCATTTTGCATTGCAGACATTTTTTATACACTACATACATTTGTTTGTTTTTTTACTTTCAGAGAGTGTCTCACCATACAGCTTTCAAAAGCAGAACAAAAGCAACAGTGTCAGCTACAAAGATGACATTGTTGAAAAGGGTGAGACAGATTCTCATCGAAAGGAAAACGTCCCGTCAGGATCGGAAGATGAGGAAAAATACAACGACACTCCACCCAAAGAGAAAAGAGTCAAACGGGATTATCGTGTGAATTCATTTACAAAGCAGAGGAGTATTTATACCAAAACGACAGAGGACACAGAGACAGGAGTGAGGACAGTGACGTCGGTGTCCGTCAACGACGCAGGAGACTCCCCCCCAAAGATCATCGTTCAGCAGTCATGTGTACTCTTATCTGGAAACCCAACCCACTCATCAACACCAGTCACGAACACCATGAACATTAACTGCAATGGGTCACATGTGAAATTGGAAATTCAAGAATCTTTTCAATTGAATGCTCCTGGCATCAAGACCACGTTTGTTTTAATGAATGAAAAGGCGGACTGTGCTGATGTGTTTTCTAAGAGCAAATGTGAGATGACATGGTTACCAAATATTGAGTCATCTGAGCAGCCGTCACAAAATCTGACCAATCACAACGGCAATCAAAGCTCAAATTACAGATTTACCTTCGGCAACTCGAGTGAACAAACAGAGTCTCACAGTGATTCCAAGTCTGTCAGTCCAACAGACGTATGGGACAACACAAGCTACTCTCAATGCTGCAGGAATCACCAACTAATACCAACAGACTTTATGTTAACAGATCATCCATTTGCACCACAACCATCGTTAAATTTCAAACCTCAAGGGAAGAGGAACGACTTTGACAAAAGCGTCAGAAGTGATCAGTCTTGGGACATTCCTCCACCCCAAGAGTTTGCAGACTTTAAAAATAATACTTTAGAGGACCTGACACACTGCCTGGCTTCCTGCAGAATTGGTGCTCGAAGTCCTGCTGACAAAAAGACACCTAACATCACCTGTAAGGAAGAATCTCAGCGGCCATTTTCTTTAGAAGCAGAGGAAAGAGCAGATCTGGCACCTTCGTTCCATCAATTATCAGAATCTGCCAGCTATGAGCCAATGCTCACGAGACCCTCCTTGTCTACCAACAGGTCCAGCTTCACCAAAGATTTCATCAACTGTCAGAAGAGAACATCCTGGATTAGAAACAACAGTGTTGCCACTGTGGAACACAGAGCACGTCTGTCCCCAAAGAGGAGACACCAAACATATCCTGGCATGTCAGAGGGTCTAGGATTGATGCAGGAGGACATTCCGTCTCCCTGTGCTGAATCATTTTCCTCTTTAGTCATGTGCTCACTGCTTCTCCAAACTGAGAGGCTGGGAAGGATTCACCAGGACACTGACATGTTTTCTGCATTCGGAATAGGAAATTATAATTCTTCACAACCGACCGGACATTCCAAACTTGCCACAGAAATCCTAAACAGCCGTGATGGAAAGCAATCAGTGCTTAGTCCACTCTATATGACCAGCTCTGAGGATGTACCTGACGATGTGTTCTCTGTCAATGAGCGACGTCGAAGACGAAGCAGCATCAGTTACCGCCGTACAACAGGCAGACAACAGGATGTAGACCTAAAGCAGAGCGTTTGTATGGACGTGGAAAGTCTGGACAATATTGACCAAAGTGAAGTAGCAGACAGTGGATTTGACCAAGAAATGGGGGAAGTAGAATATCACAGCCCAGAGCCGCTGACAGAGGAGTTGAGTCAAAGAGCCCTTGTCATCCATCCGTCCTGCAGAGGCTCAGAGGAACATGTACCACAGAGCTGTCCTGTGATATTACTCCTCAAGGACAAGGTTGAAAGTGAAAGCCAAGAGGATCCAGTCTCAGTTTCACCCAAACACAGTAAGTCCTCAGCCATGACAGTAACTGTTGGTGCACACGAGCAAAGATTCTTGCAGATGGACTCAGGATCATCACTGGGTGGTTTGATGGAAACAAATCGAAGAACTTCCCTGGAAGACCCTCACATGTCCCCTTTGCAGGACGTAAACTCTCTTTCATTAAACACAAATGAGGTTACGGAGGAGATTGAACCTAAACCATTTGGTGAAAAAACAGGAAATGCCAGCTCTTCTTTGCCACTAATGATAACAGAGGATTCAGACAAACCTGGAGTCACTGCATCATGTCCTGCCAAAGGTTCTGCACATGCAGAAATCCATGAAAAAGAGCGGCTCGGTAAAACGGCAGAGAAACACATTGTATCCAGAAGTGAGTTACAGCAATGTTTGTCAAATGATTTAAAATAAATACTGAATTTCAGGTCAATTTGTATGTAAAACTGACCTATTGTGACTGTTTATCACCATTCCCAGCTTCCTCAGAGGCCAAAGAGCATCTGAAACCTGAGGTTCATAAAGACCCAGACAGCAGTGGCTCTGACCACTGGGCCAGGAGGAGAAAGCTCTTCAAGGAGAGCAAGGAATGGAGCTCTACTGGAGGAAGCTCCATGACCAGTGATATCACAGAGGAATCAGGTAATCAGGGCTGAGTCTGGGACAGTGGGATCAAAGAATCACTGCTATACATTTGGTGAGATTACCAGGAGCCCCTATTTGAAGAGCAAACAGTAGTGAGTGGTGTGACACTTGACCACTCACCACCCGACTGGACAATGAGCTCATTGATCTATTGATCTGTTGGGGTTTAGCGTTACACAGTAATGTTAACTTAACTCCATGACTTATCACATTGCAGTAAGACATTATGTTTTCAATTCAATTTGAATTTAAATAGTGTAATGATGGAAAATCACAGCAATACTTTATAATACAGCCTGAGACTTACAGCGTTATTACCCGACACTCACTGAATGAGTCCTCTTAATGTAATATCGTGGTGTAAATTGGTTGTACTGGTGTTTCAGTGTAGGTACAGCGAAACAAGGGAGTAACAGTTGGAAGTTTTAGGCTACAACTACACTAATACCTTTCTGTTTTAAAATGAAGACAACCTCCGTCCACGTGGGCATTTCACTGTCGTTCTATCAATGATTTCCATCCATACTAACGCGCCTAAAAAGGAACGTCACATGACTATTCATGTACACTATAAACAGGAAGCAGAACATGTGGTCGACACTCGTCTCACTCGTTTCCTCGGTTTCGTTGTTGTCTGTTCTCACTCCCTGTCTCACTGGAGACATTTATGCTTTTCTTCCTTTACAGTTTCTTTGTGAACTTCACAATAGTTGTGCAGAACAAAATAAGCTTTGATAAGAAAAGGAAAGTCCTCCTCCATCACCCTCCTCAAAGTCACCGTCCGCTCCGTAGGGCTGATGGAGGACACACCCCTCGCTCAATCGCTCCGATAGCGGTTTGCTTCCTCAGAACACAGACACAACATATGCAATAATTAAGATCAGACTGAATCTGGCTTCCAGTGACAACTGAGCAACAATGATTATTGTCAAATATTGTAAATTTAGCAATTTGACAACTGACATGCACCTTCTGCAGAGTGTGCTGCTGTGTTCATCCCCTGTGTTCTTGTTCTAGTGTCAGAAGACAGTCCCTCTACGGACATGGCAACTCAAGACAATGAGGACAGAGGCTTTTACACAGAGACGTTCCACTCCTCAGCGTGGATCTACCAAGGAGATGATGTAGACTCAGCCGCCATTCCTCCCAGCCTCAACACCAAGACTCGAGCTGTCTCAAGTAGGCTAGCTTGAGATTCTATTTTAGGGTTATGGTTACAGGGGAATGTATTTAGTATTGAGTCGCATAGAAGAGTCCTTCTTAAACACCATGCAGAGGGTATACTGTACACTGGACCAAGCAGATACAGACATATATTCCCCCACAATGACTTCAACTTTCTCCTCCCTTTCAGTTCGGGAGAGGACTGTGAAGATCAGCAGAGGGACAGGAGAGTATCCCTGGGGCTTTCGACTACAGTTTTCTAAACCCATCGTGGTCACAGAGGTAGACACCAGTAAGTGAGGTCCTTGCTTGCGGCGCTATCTCATCTAGAGGATTGATTTTTCTGAGTGACTGAGTGCCTAAACTATACAGAAGGCAACCAATGGGAGGCAGTCACATGACCTGGATCATAACATGAAGACAATAAAACAGGAAATACAGACAATAATACACAGAATTGTTTGTTTTAATATACATCATAAATGGAAGATCGGTAGTCATTGGTTTCACCGTAGGCTGTGAGTTACTGTAAAGCATCCAGTAAATAGATCTGAAAAGCTCCTCTGTGTTCATTTTCCCTCTTCAAAGGGTGATGCTTAGGAGGAATTTAATGTAGAATTCTGTTATTTGATATTACTACTGATAACCAATTTGATGCCTTTCATGCCACTCCACACAGAGTGGCCCCAGTTGGTCTTTGGGCTTCAGACTTTGTCTTCTGTTGTTTCAGACGGCGCTGCTGAGGAAGCGGGGCTGGTGGTCGGAGACTCTGTCCTAGCTGTCAATGGAACCGATGTCACCAGCAGTCCTCATTCTGAAGCTACTGACTTGGCCAGACGAGGTATGTGTTTCAAGGCCTGATAACGCGGAGCACAGTGGCCCTGATCAACGAAACACGAGATCCAATAAAGAACTTGTGTGTAGATTGAAAACTAATGTTTCAGAATGTTTGGTTTGGTTGAGGTTCGGTGAATGTAGCAAGGGTTCGAGGTGACATATTTACTAAATTAACTTCTGAATATTTGAGTACAGACTCAAAACGCTTAAACAGACGTTTTTTAAAATGAAATGATGTTGATTTTTTAGGTCCAGATGTTCTAACGTTGACGATTGGGTCAGACATCGCTCGTGCTCCTAACACCCCCAGACCAGCATGTCGTGGTTATCTTCACAAGCGTACCCAGTCTGGTCTGTTCAAGGGCTGGAGGAAGAGGTGGTTTGTGCTCACACATGACTGCTGCCTCTTCTACTACAGACACAAACGGGTGAGCGGGGAGCAGGCCTCATTATGCATTCTGGTTCCTGAACACAACAGTCCACACAACAATGGACCCAGATGTGTCTTCTTGACATTACTTCATGTTCGTTACAGGACGAAGCCAAGAGGCGGGCTTTGTTCGCAGTGAAGCTGGAGGGGGCCGAGGTGGGACCAGATGCTTCTCTGGGGAAACCATTTGTGTTCAAGTGCCGCCCTCAATCCGGTGACCGGGTGTACTTCCTGTGTGCCATCTCCAACCAGGAGATGAAACGGTACAGTACAGACCTTTGGAACGTTCTAAACCAAAGAGAATTTAAGTGTGTTCTCATGTGTATTTTACAGTTTCACAAACAGATGAATGGAAGCGCTAATTCATGCAAGAATGTTTTCAGGCTAAAGGTGTTTTCAGACAAAAGATTTCCCAAGCCTGAAGGGGCATTCAGATGATTTGTGTTCTTGTTGATGTAATGAAAAGATGTTGGGATGAAGATCATGTCTGAGTTGTGTCTTTGTGATTGCAGGTGGCTCGAGGCTTTGGAGAAAGCTATTCATCCCATCACACAGGTAACATCTGGACGATGCTGGCTGCTTTACTAGTTTAACTACATGTCTCAGTAGCATGGTGCTTTGCCTTATCAAACATATTAATATGCTACAGTGTTCTACACTGAAGGGACGGACCGTCACACGTTGTCACAGATGTAGTGACCTCTGGATCTGGTGACTTGGAATGAAGTTGGTTTCATGTAAAAACAACAGCATACTTTTGAGATTCTCCAGGACTGAATGGATTAGGATACATGCGTCAGGCTGTTACTCACACTGGCTTATCACCTAATGTATTCATCCCCCACGCTAACACTAAGCTCATCAGGTTCCTCCCATGTTTCAGAACCACGTGTGGACGGATGTCACCAGACACAACTCTAATCTGCCCCCGCTGGCTGTGAAACACCCAGAGTGTCTCGGACTGCTTCATAAAATGGACAAACACAAGGACATGTGGGTCCAGCACTACTGCATTCTGAAGGACGGTTGCCTCTACTTGTACAGTGGGATCCGTGCGACTCATGCACATGGTATGATACAGTCAGTGTACGGTCAGTGTAGTGATGGTGTGGTTTTCAAAGGTGATTTAAAAACATATATTTTTAGGCTCTAGGCACATTGATAAGTAGAATGAAGAGGCAGACATTCTCTGTCATCTGGTCACAGTTCTCTGTTATTTCTGTTATATGTTCTATGAAAACGATCTGTGCTTATATTGTTACTGAGTGCCCCCTATATACTATACATATATATATATATATATATATATATATATATATATATATATATATATATATATATATATATATATATATATATGTATATATATCATATGTATGTATATAGGTATATATACATCTGTATCACGTCGATCTTTTTCACATCTCTTCTTCCTGACCTGTTGTTGTAAGTCCAACACTATTTCCTCAGACAGTGGTGAAGGACATGTTGAACTCTGTCCTCAGGTGGTATCTACCTTCAGGGCTACATGGTGCGAGAGCAGCCCTATGGATCCAAGAAATCCACCATTGAGCTGAAACCTCCAACTGATGAGTTCAAGGCTTTCTACCTCTGTGCTGAAAACCCTAATGAGAACAAGCGGTGAGGAGCCCACTGTGATTTTCACTCAGGGACTTTTCTACCGTAGAACCTTTTCAGAACCTGTGAGACTTTGGTGCATGGGGTTTCCTTGCATTTCCATTTAACAAGAAAGCAGCCAGATGGTGCTTCACAGCCATGTCCTGCACAGACTGAACACATCTGTTTGTGCCGACAACAAAGAAGGCTCTTTTTTTTTAACATTTTAAACGTCAGTGCTTGTGGAGCTTCTGACTGAACCTCTGTGGTTTGGACTTTAGTTTCACGCATTCCTGTTTGAATTTGTTAAGTTACTGCAAATCAAACATTCACTTGTAACAGATATGTACTACAGTAGGTTTAAACTAAAAGTATTCCAATAGCAAACCACTGGGTGGCTTTTATTGTGAAGGAGAGACAGTAAATGCAACAGTGTCACTGAAGTAACTGTCCTTTAAAACGTCCTTTAGACCATAGTCTGCACAACAAGGTGAGGACATGGTGCTGTGAGATCAGTGGGTCTGTTATGATGATTGCAGGGATGAAAAGTAGAAACAGAGTTGTTAGATGCAGTGTTCAGACACTCATGTTGATGCTTCTGCTGTTCTTCACAGATGGATCATAGCGATCAAAGCTTCAACTAAGAAGTGGCTGCCTTTACGTTCGACCTTTCAGGAGTACATGAATCGGCCATCAGAAGAGGCCAGAATGTGAGTCGGACCCTGCGGATCGCTGGATGTGCTTCCTGGTTGTAGCTGACAGCATTGTTTTCCCTGTGCTGCTTGTTTGTTCCGGAGGATGAAGTCCCTCTGGGAAGTCCTGAGAGGATTAGGTCACGTGTTTAGTAGGGCGGTCAGTCCATGCCTGCTCATTTACATAAAGCTCAACTGCACTGTGCAAAAGCAAATGTGAGGGACGAGAACAGAAACTGAACAACTGAACTTTATATATTGCTCTTCATAGTTTTCTCTCTTTTGTTACACAATTTTAAATTCAAGCTCTTCCATTTGAACGTACAGGTTATAGATTCATCTGTATCTATGATCACAGATCTATGATCATAGATACAGATGAATCTATGATCACAGATTCATCTGTATCTATGATCATAGATACAGATGAATCTGTGACCTGATGATCTGTGGATCAAAGTCATTTACCATTGTGGCTTTTTCTCTCCGTTGGCACTGCTGAGGTCATACTTCATGTATGTACCCGTACATATATGACGATTGAAATAAAGTTAGAGTTTAACCGCATTTCAAATCTTTGGAGAGGTTTCAGTTTGTAATGTGAAATACTGGCATTTCTATGCTTTTATACAGACTCTGTGTTACTGTGTTTTGTTTTTTATTTGCTACACTGTGAACTTTTAGAATATAAATGTGCTCTCATGCTTTTAATACTGCTGTTACTGCATAACAGCTAGTAATGCATCGATGTGTTTGGCAAATAAATTCTACAATCTTATGCTTTTGCGTCTTTGTCTGCTACTGAATCTGCAGTCTGTAGTCGGTGCTGAAATCACAAAAAGAAGAATCTTAAACAGAGAAGTCTTGATGAAGTGACGTACAAACGAAGTCTCACCCGACTGGTGCAGTTTAACCCCATCTACCCAGCTGTATGCTCACTGCTTCACACTCTTCACTAAAGCCTCAATATTTATTATTGTGAGTCTGAAATGTTTTACAAATGTTCATTGTGGGTGAAGTATTTCTTTTAATCAGAGAAAAATCTCCACAACAAAGAACTGAAGCCACTGAAACCGTGAGTTCAACTGTTAAGATTCAGCAGCTTAGCTCACTTCAGACTGAATAGTTCAGACAGATATCTAATACAAGATAATAATAATAATAATAATAATAATAACTAAATGATAATCGAGTAGGACCCCATTCCAAGCCGACTGGTTTCCAGGACCTTTAACTGCTGGTATGTATTGGATTTGTAGTTTATATTGAACCTTGCATCTGCACAGCATTGAAGCCTTTTAGCCTTAAAGCTGAAAGCAATCAGAAGTTCTTATTCAGACAGAAGCGACTTATTCTCTCAAAGGTTTGTTTGAAATAAGCTTTAATCAGATAACAGTCATTGGTTAACATCAAGTGTACATTGTCTGTCTGCCTCAGGACTCAGTAGAAGTGCATCAGAGTGAGTGAACACAGTGGAAAGCTTTGTTCACCATTGAAGAGTTAAAGTTTCAAAATGTCAAAAAAGAAAATCTAAATCATTTCAACGTTTGCTTTGACCGCTATTGATTTGATCAACATTGGTAGCTGTTCAACATTGAAGTAGCATTGAAATGTAAATTATTTGTACGTAACATATGGTTAGAATATGACTTGTCCATCCAAATTCAGTGCAAATTCATAAGAGATCAACAACAGAAGATGTGGAATCATGTGGGTTTCCTTCCACTGCGGTGATGCAGAGTTGGTAGAGTTCATTCTTCAGTCTTGGACGTGACTTCAGTCACACTTTGTTTCCACGGCGCTCTTCTTGATGCACTAACTAAACATCCAGCGCTTCCTCTCAGGCTTAGGGGAACATAGTGGAAAGAAACACTTCAAGAAGAAGGTCTATAGTAATGCATTGAGTTACAGTGGGGGCGGGGCATCAACAACATGTTAATCTTGATCATCAGAACATTCATTCAATGTGGATTCACTCACATATCCAAAGTCATTAAAGCTCACATTGATGTTGTGAACGTTGAGATGTGAAGAAGGTGCACTGTGTTTGATACACACACTGCACTAAAAGTGAATCAACATGAATCTACATTTAAAGCCTGATGTGTAGAGACCAGTTCATAGTCCAGATAGAGACAAACAGAACACGTCTGTGGGCTCAGATTCACACACTGGACCCATTGCAGTAGTTCATGTTCTACATCAGAACCACTTGAAGCATGCCGTCATCACACACAGAGGCTCCAGACATTACATGTTCATGAAGAAATTTAATTTTTAGTGTAATAAAAAAAAAAAGAAAATCACAATTTCCTTTCAAAGCAGCGCAACAAAATGTGCAAAAACTCAACACAACTATAAGTGAAAAACTCAACACAACTGTCGGTGATAAATCAACACAACTGTAGGTGATAAATCAACACAACTATAAGTGAAAAACTCAACACAACTATAAGTGAAAAACTCAACACAACTGTAGGTGATAAATCAACACAACTATAAGTGAAAAACTCAACACAACTATAAGTGAAAAACTCAACACAACTGTAGGTGATAAATCAACACAACTCTAGGTGATAAATCAACACAACTATAAGTGAAAAACTCAACACAACTATAAGTGAAAAACTCAACACAACTGTAGGTGATAAATCAACACAACTATAAGTGAAAAACTCAACACAACTGTAGGTGATAAATCAACACAACTGTCGGTGATAAATCAACACAACTGTAGGTGATAAATCAACACAACTGTCGGTGATAAATCAACACAACTGTAGGTGATCACGTGCTTCTCTTCACGGTTCAGTGCTTACTGTGAAGGCCTAACTGGTGCCGTGGTGGAGACCATCTCACGGTGCAGATATCCAACAGTGCAATCAGGTGAAAAAAACTGTGTTTCTGCAATGAAGCAGAAACACATCAATTACCAGCTGTAAGGGAACACACACACACACACACTCATTATAAAGACAAGCCTCAACAACACTGCGCCCATCACCAATGTACAAAACTAGAGACGCACCAAAGTGGTTCCTAAAGGCAACAGCTTCCCAACAAGACCCTGGAAACGATCCAGCCTCTCATCTGCAGCGGTTGAGTCTTTCAACCTATGGTGACTGTAGACAGATGTGAGGACTTCTCCAGTTAGATCAATACACATGTGGCATCATATGTACAGTGAAAGAGGTTCTGTTCTGTCCACTGTGAAGTGACCCCCGACTAACTTAAAGAGTGAAATCAACGGTCCTGAAGCTAAAGTCATCCTCTCCCCCTCCGTTAACCGTTAACGGTTAACGGAGGTGTTGTTACGGGACGTCCCGGTGACTCGTGCTCTCAGGACCTGTAGTTGAAGAGTCCCTGGCTGTCAGGCTGGGAAATCTGTTGCACGTCATGAAAAATGACTTTAACATATTAACATATATATAAACATATTAATGACAATAATTCTTTCACTGTACACATGGCGTGTTAGTACTGTATTAAGTTACATATATTTAAACAAGAGGTTAAGAAACACACTGATATTGACTTATGAATCAATACATTGTGACAGTTGTATGCAGTGTCATAATGTAAATAGAAACCAAAACTTCCACCACAGAATAGCAGTTAAATGATGACTGGGCTGATAGAAACGGTGGCTTGAAGCTGATGTATCGATGCATCTCTGACCAGTACAAACACACAACACCGTCAGTATAAAGGCCCACCAGTTATTGCTCAGTTTATAGAATTCACATTTATTAACCTCGACAACCTCGTTACAGTGTGAGGCGTGGTAAAAGGATCTTCTTCTCAACCTCACGTGTCCAGAATAAAGGTAAAACTCCCAAATAATCACACAACAGGACCTCAGACCGTCTCCTTCGTCAACGAGCTGGACGAAGCACCTAAACCCCAACGGGTGAGAGACGCCCACAGAGCGCTCCGCTGAGCGCTCAAGTCTTGTTCCTGGTAAACATGCGCTCCCCTCGCAGGGTGAGGTGCTGCAGCTGGTACTGTAACACCTCAGTGTCTGAGGATTCTTTGATACTGATTTTGTCCAGATTAAGGTAGTCCAGAGACTTGGACTGGGCCCTCTTCCCTTTAAGCAGACAGAGGGGTAGTGGAGCATGCAGACCCCTGCCGGGCTCCCCGTGGGCCAGGGACCTGAGGAAGGTGTCACTGGAGCTGGGCATGCGCCTCCGTCTCCGCCCGTTAGCGGCGGGGATGTCGTAGGGTTGGTAGTGGCGACTTTTACCTTTGCAGATTCGTGAAGACCGGTGGAGGCCCAAGTCCACAGACTTCGGGACGGCGCTCTCGACGGAGCTGGTCACGGCCTCCGATGCGGAACCCTTCTCTGGAGGGCCTTCGGACCACTTGTGGGCCAGCTTGAGCAGCTCCTCGCCAGTGGTGAAGCTTACCAGATAGTTTGAGTCCATGTGGAGGATCTGGTACCCTGAAACGGTACCTCTGATAGGGGAACATGGGGTGCTGGCACAGCGAGGTCTCTCTGCTTCTGGTTTCAATGTGGCTTTGATTTCAGATGCAGGAAGAATGGAGACGTGAGCCCTGGACACTCCATTAACGTCCATTTCCATCCTCACAGACATGTCCGCACTGATGAGAGGTGGAGAGAAAACATCACCTGAGTCACTCTGGGAGCAATACAGCTGCTCCACAAACATCATCACTGAGGGGTTCACTCATCATCTTAAAGGTAATATTCTATATACTATATATATATATATATATATATATATATATACGTATATATATATATACGTATATATATACGTATATATATATACATATATATACGTATATATATATATATATATATATATATATATATATATATATATATATATATACATATATATACATATATATATATATATATATATATGTATCTTAGTACTTCTTCCATCACTGGTATTGATCAATAAGCCTCTCATTGGGCCTCATTCACTAATAAATGTTATTAAGCCTCGAATTCAGCAAATTGACCGTCGCCATCTTGACTTTTTGCAACTGGTGAACGAAGGTGACCATATTTGGAATGTGGAGGACGTCTCTGGTAGAGACCTGTCAATCTGCGTGTAGCCCCGCCCCTAAAGCATCCCCTGCTTTATGGTCTGTGTGACTCTAAATGGAGCATAATGTACTAAATGAACATCATGCTGTATTGAAGAAGACTGTAAACTAGAGATTGAGACCATAAACTCATGTTTACAATGTTTACTGAGGGAATAAATCATGAGAGAAGTAGAGTCATTTTAGACTAGACTTCTATACAACCAGAGGAGTCGCCCCCTGGTGGACACTAGAGAGAATGCACGTTTAAGGTACTGTAGAACCGTAAATTGCTGTCTTGGTTTATTATGGAGAAAGTGGTGATTGTTGTAAAAGAGAGAAGCATGTTCCCTGAATATAAAACCACTGAAGAATTTGAGACAGTAGTTTCCACGGGAGAAGAATAGACTGTATATAAGAAGTGGACGTAGTCGTCGTGACGCCACCCGTTGGTTTGTGGACTGACGTTTTGAAGCTTTGATTTTGGTGTTTTCACCGAGGCCATCTTGGATTACCGCCGGCGCCATCTTGTTTTTTGTAACCAGTGAACGGAAGTGACCATATTTTGACAGTGGAGGAGTGACGTAGAGTCGCTTATACGAATGCAAGTTTAAGACACTTTTGCATTGGATTCACTTCTACACTTCTCTAAAGTGTTTCCACGGGAACAATATATACATATAATGTATATATTGCAGCAGATTAAATACATTAAAGCAGATTAAATAAATACAATTCATGAATACAAAAAGGAACGTTTACATGTGTAGAGTCCAGCCGTAGTTTGGGATCACTATGCTTCTTTTATTTTATTTTTTACACACTTCCTCGCGCATAGCTCCTCCCACAAGCCTCCTCGATACCCAAGATGCATTTTTCTGGATTTAGGATGTCCTCCAAGACGGAGCGCTGCCCTCGATTTCCGGGTCACAAGGAGCGAGGAATCGAGGAGGCACATAAATCGGTGAATGAGAAAGGCCCCGTGTCGTTGCATCACGCTCACCGAAGCCACGCCCACAGCAGCTAGCAGCTCCTCGCAGGGTGCTGATTGGTCCGCTCACTGGCCAAACACAGACGCATTACGTCAAGCCTAACGAGTAATTCAGCCCGGTGCTCAGTGAGCAAAGGGTTTTAATGAATGTTGTAAAACCATGTATGTAACAATAGACATCTGCTGTCGTTATTACGGTTAAGTCACATCGGTTGAACTCAGCACACAGAGAGATGAGGGCGACTAGGAGCCGCAGCAGAATGCCCATGGCCGCCATGGCGCAGCTCACTGACAGAGGACGGGAGGAGCCTCCCCGTCAGTACCGCAGCCGTGACCGTGTTCACGTCTCTCCTCACAGTACCGGATCCAGAACAGGCTGCTGCAGCTGCTTACATCTACTGTAGCGTCGTTAAAGCCGCGTGAAGCTGAACGTGTCCCAGAATAAAAGATGTCTTTTGCATAAAGCGACAGGCTGTGCGTCCGCTGCTTCAGCCCCGCAGACCGGACTATCCGCACGATTAACGTCTTCATAGGAGATCGTCATTAGGGTCACACCCACGGTTAAACGCGACGCAGCGACCGTTTTAAACACGCAGCCTTATCAGACTAGATGGGCGCTTTTGTCGCGGTTCGGATGGGAGACGCTGGTCCTCATCACATAGTTCTTGGGGCTCGTGGACCACGACGACACGGGCTGATTTACACAGAAACAGTACAGACCTGTTCGGCTGAGAGGAGAATCCGATGTCCAGCCTTCCCGTCTGTGGCTTCTGCGGTCTCGCGCCGGTGTTCCGTCAACAGCAGCAAGAGGAACACTTCCGGTCTGATCGTCAGAAGAATTATTCATTATTTACGTTATTGTTCGCTGGTAATAACTAGGCTACAATGTTCACGAGTGTCTTTGTAATGCGAAAAAATAATAAACAAAGAAAAGATATATAGCTGCTCTGATCTGCCTATTATTCACTGCAGTTTACATAACAGCTGATCATTGTATCCTGTCACAGCTCATCACACGCCCCATTTCCATCAGTACAAGAACAAAATAGTCCTGATACAAGATGAACAAAAATAATACAAATAATGTTTACAATAAATAAATTGCCCGTTTCTGAAGTGTGCACAAGCACTAGTAGCACTGTGGCTTTCCAGGTTTCTCCACAACCTCCATGGTCTACACACGTGTGTGTTGGTGAGAACACATTTTTAGGGGCATCTGGGGGTATTTTTTTGATTTGGCGTAGTGTATTTCACTGCACTGCAAGCCTTCATACGATACGTTATTCTGAATGATTTGTACATTTTATCCTGCTGTAACGTCATATCTGGTGTTGCAGCTTAACTACAACCACGCTTTGATAGTAGCTGCTGGTGCATCTTAGACAATATCCTTCTTCAATCGACGGTTTTGTTGTGGTGACATTTATACCCATTTACAGTGAATGAGATGGGTTAGAATTGAACACTTCCCTGTGATGAGTTGCTCATAGAAATTAAACCCATTCCCACTTCTTCACCTTCTTCATACACATTACAGCCAGACATGCAGGGTAGTGTCAGCTTTTATACACTATTGGTTTTATTAATTTTCAATGACATTCATATGATTTAAACCCATTCCTATCTATTCTTACTATTTCACTTTCTTATGCTTTGTTCACATCAATCACAAAGGGAGTTTTTGCAGCGTTTTACTCGCGGGAGTTTGATCGCAGGTTCATTAGTTTATTCGTGTCACCAGAGCTAGTCGCTCCAGAGGAGACGTTTCATCAATCACAGCGGAAGTAAGTAACCACTACTGCTACTCTTGTATGTGTTGCGGAAGTCCCAGATATCCCGGGAATCTAAGCGCTGTCATGTCTGGTTCATAACATCGTTAGTCAGTTGCAGCTTCGTCACCAGCAGAGCATGAATCCTGTTAACTTCACTAATAACATATGTTGGACAAGAAACAAGTAAAAGAAGCCCAAATCTACAGTTGGTTCCAACCCCGGTGGCGTTTATTTAAATGCACAACATTGCAAAACTGCAGCTTGAATTTGTATTGTACATTCATGGTCTTTGTAGGCGAGTCAGTTATGGAGACACGTGTTCTACAGCATGTCTCTGGAGCCAGCATTGTCCCGCACCATGCTACTGTAGACCGAGTTGTACACCTTCAAAACATCCAGTGCTGAAGGGCGGAGCTTGGGGTCTTCCTTCTTACACTCCTCGTGAATCTGAAAAAGATGGAAGTGGACTACATCCCCTCCGGGTACTCTTCCCATCAGGAACCACGTCACGTCTGGGATCTTCCAGATGTCCGTCCTCTCATCATACTCGGGCATGAGATCGTCTGAAAACGGCTTCCCTTTGGTTGTGAATGGCCACAGCTGCTCTGGGGCAACAAAGTCCCCAGTGAGCTCCCGGTGACCGCATTTCACCAACAAGCCTCTGGACGGATCCACCTCAGGCAGCGCATCGAGGTCGTTCACCACCAGGCGAAAGTCACTCGTCAGCAGAAACTGGGAGAGAGTTTTTACCAGGCTGCTGGAATCACACATAACCCTCCGCCCGGCTGGGCTGTTGTGAAGATAGTGAAGGATGGAGACATAATCTATAGCCAGCCTCAGCCGCACCTGCCGTGTGTTGTGTTGCTTGTGCTGCTCTTGTGCAAGAACAGCATCCAAGTTCAGCAAAGGGCCGAGTGGGTGGTGCTCCGTGACCTGGGTGTGGTTTTCAAGGCAAAACCCAACCAACTGCACCACCTGGGGGCCCTGCAGGACCCGTAACATAGATAATCCATGGAGGAAATCCTCCAGGTAATCCAGAGAGGATAGCTCGGACAAAGCCACCTTCTGACCCCTCCACTCTGCCAGGTAGACCTGGGGAAAGACAAGTGGATGATGAGGTCAGTATAGTATATTATACCTCTTTATAGATCGGCTATAGGGACAACCACCAACTCAGAGGTACTTTAATGTAGCGATCTGATCTTTACCCGTGTTGAAGAAAGCAATCCTGACAATGCAGAGGAAGCTCTGGAGGACTTGAGGGAGCTCCTTAAAACTTCCATCCGAGTCAGCTGATAACATGACATGTCACCACATGCGTCTCCTGCTCCTGCCCCCCCCCCCACTAAATCTATTCAATCAATCAATTCATCTGAATTATTAGTAAAGTATCTATGAGATTGGAAAAAGTCATCCATATCTTAATGCATCTACTCCCTGTAATGTAGTTCACACAATACATGATATATACACACAGTATAAAATGTACAGTATAAAAGAGCCTCTACCTTCTTCACAGCTCCCTGGCCGATCAGCTTCAGCTTGCGTACTTCAGCATTTATCTGTGAACACTGGAGCCAGGCGATGCAGTTCTTCATGGTCGCCATTTTAAAATGTCGAGGCATACAGCCAACACGGGAGGACACCAGCTGCTCATCAGTCTGATACAAAGACTCCAGGTACAGGTAGATCAAGGCATTGCTGAGCAGCAAAGCAGCAAGGCACATCCCCACCACAGGGAACCCACGGGACAGTGAACCGCTCCCGCTCCGACCCATGGCGCCCTCCATCTGAAACAGAAACAGAAATCCGCCGATTGTAAATGCTTTTATTGTTTCTGTTTTTACCATGTAAAGAGTCTTTGAGTGCCTTTTAAAGCGCTATATAAATAAAATGTATTATTATTATAGTGGTGGTGGATGAGACACTTCAGACAGAGCAGATTTAACATTTAATTCTACGTGTCTCATTTATAATAAACAGTTTATTTTTAACCATATACTGTAAAAAACAACTTAAACTGAACTGCTGAACACTTGCATTGAGCAGAGTTTGTAAGTAGAATTTGAAAAATGGAAATAGTTCAAATAGCATCTTCTAACATCGGTAACACGTTGGATATATATAGATTCCATTGTTTTCCAATTTATGTAAAATAAATTATCAAAGAAATTCAATATAAGTTGTTTTCTTTTTTGGGATTTGTGGCATAGTTACTGTGTTATGCTGCACTAAAGACATGTATGGAGTTCTCTCCACCTGTAGCATGATTGTGCCGTTTAAAGAGGTGCAAGACTTTTATATTGCAGTGAAGATCAAGACCACAGACATTAAAGTGTGAAAGGAGCAAAGGGTCCAGAGGGTTAATAGTGGTATAAACACACGGAACAGCGTCTGTGACGCGCCTTCGGGCGTCCATCTTGGATGTAGTTCCACCACGTCAGTAACATCAGAACTACGTAGTGCAGGGAAACACTTTAAGAGGGGAGAACACAGACCTCCACAAAGGCACGACATGTTACGGTGCTTTGCAGTATTGCACAAGTATACATCCACGTGCACAACAGAGCTACCGTGGATGTCTGGACGGTTTAAGAAGACACACTGATGTAGGTTAGGCGCAGACCTAGTATGACTGTGAGGGTAAGATAGCAACGACAGGCATATCAAGCTTACCTCCAGTCAATGTAAGGCGATAACATAAGATACTCCACTAACGTACCTGTAGCTACGTGGGTTCACATGGTGTTCTGACTCGGCAGTCACGAAAACGAACTCGTCCACTGCTAACTAGTTCAACTGCGACACACACACACACACACACACACACACACACACACACACACACACATGGGCTTGAATTCCACCAGCAGCCGGATTAAGAACAAACACTTCCTGTCAGATTTGCAGAATAATAGCACTGTTATTTGGCATATTGATATTTGACTGCACAAATGCACCAAAACGTATTATTTGTCGTTCCACGTTCGTGGGGACATTTACATCCATAGAACTGCTCAGTTCCAGACCTCTAAGTCACCACAGAATGAGGACGCGAGGCTACTTCCGGGACACAAACAAACACAGAATCGGGTATTGACTCAGACCCCGTCGTGAAGAGTCCCAGCTATGTGAGTGAGTGCGTGTAGTTCCTGTGAGCTTCACCTTAGTAGAGATGAAGCTCTTATTGTGAAAGGGGGTCGTATGGTAGTCACTGATTATCACCATCCAGTTATCTCTTCTATATCGGCGGTTGAACGACTTCGAGCGGCGGTGAACAGGTACCAGTTTAAAGATGATCTCTTTGAACGTCCCGTCGAGCTAAAGCGGAAGCTAACAACACACTTGAGACCTCTTCTATGACATGAATTACAGCTTCGACGTTTGACATGTCAAAACACACAACGCACCAGCTAACGTTAGCTCCCGTACAACGCGTTTATTAGCTCACATTACTGAAGGAGTTTTCTTAATGACAGTAAAGTGTATCTGTGTCTAACGTGTGCGCTGTGTTCGTGTACACGGGGGGCTCTGCGGTCTGTTTACTGAACGTCACTCCTAGCTTAGCGCTAAAGATGGCTATTTGCATTTGACGCTTCTTGTTTTGCGGAAGTTCAGGCGTCACGTCTGTGTATTCGTGAGTTAACGATCAACTGTGAGCATATGGACATTGATACGATGCAATCAGTTGTGTTTGTAGGTCTGTTTGATTACCACCGTGTGCTATAATGCTGCATTCATAAGATGCTCATAGATGAGGCTTCAGGAGGCTGTAGAAGTACATAAACGGGGACATGTTCAATCTTAAATCCTATTGTTTTTTTTAATGGTGCAGTACGTGCAGTGGTCCATCAGTGGGATGAGCCTTGTTTCCATAGTTTCCTCCATCTCCTCAGTAGGCTGTGATGTCAGCACACAGCTCCCTCCCTCACACTCCTCCTCTCTGTTGATCACACCTTACTCTGGTGACAGCGATGAGTCACTAAGCAAGCTGAACAGCTCGGTGGTTTTTCCCTTTTGCCATACAAAAGCATCCTCTGGGTTTCAAGGTAAATGTAAATGCTGAATCTCCACGGTGGTCAGCAGGGTCAGGAGACATGGAGAGTAGCAACTGTTGAACACGTTTGTGCCGTCAGTTTAATACCTCTGGGTGTGTTAAACCATCCATAACTTTTATACATGAGTGAGTATGACTGACAGGTTTGATCTTACTGTACATTTTGCATGAATGTGATGACGTTCCTTTATTTATTAGGTAGTTAATAAGCTGGATGAGAGAAAAGCAGATATTCCTGTAAAATCACTGTTTTATCCAAATAAGTTACTATATGACAATGAATACCACAATGCAAGACGACACCTTCTGTGGTAGAGAACGTTACTGTGAGGGAGAAGTACAGGCAGACAGGCAGTTAATCATTATGATCATGCATGTTATTTATTCATCTTTACTCTGGTAGTCGATGCTGCTTTGTGAAGGTAAACGTGGAGTTTTTTGGGAATGAATGAGTGCCGTTCAGTCAAGTAAAGTTAGTGGAGTGTGAATGACGAATGATGTTCTTCGTACTTTTTGCTTTCAGAGTCATCGGTGTCATTCCGCCGTCAGTGGTCTCATATTTCTAGAGATGTTCACTATCCGTGTTGGGTTTGTTGTCAGACATGCCAAAGGAGTGAGGAGCTTCACCTACTCTCATATCCCCGCTCCTCAACCGAGCTGAGCGAGGAAGCAGATGTGCGCGCTCTCTTGGGCAATTAACCCACCGAGTCTTTTCCCACAGGATACTGACATCCCAGCAGCAGCAGCAGGAGCTGTGATGACCGGCGGCGTGATGGGAGTCCCTGTGTTCTGTGTGGTGGTGCTAGCATTCATCTGTAACGGCCACACCCTGGGAATACAAAACCCTCTCTACAGGTTCAAAAGGTAAGACATGAAAAACTCTTTTGGTTTTGGAAATAATGGACTGGAGATGTAAAATATATTTTTGTAAATTTTAAGCTGGTCTCTCGAGCAGGTTTAAGCCTGGGGGGGGTCATGTATTCGGTGTTGTGTGTGCATGAGTGTGTATCCGTCTGTCTGTCTACAGCTAATCTATTACTACTGGAACCATCAGCAACATATGTTTAGAGCACATTTATGACTGTATGCTCAAGGACCTCTCATGATTTGGTCACAACTTTTTGAAAAACATTTTTTATACCATCATTATTTGTGTTTCTAAAAAAAAGTCATGTGAATTAGGCGCTTTTCATCAACTGGTGTAGAGCAAATAAACTGCTACGCAAAGCGTAAAGTCGTCAGCAGTTGGAGGTATAGGCTACGCTTTATACAGGGACGGTCCATTATTCCCAAACCCAATAGTGTGGAAAATGTCCCATTAGAACTAACCTAACCCTATCCAGAAAACAAAGGCCCCTTGCTCTGCAAATACACACACTCCCTGCATTATACACAATGACGACTTGATCGTGATTTGTTTTTCCTACAAAGGGATGAGAAGTGGATGAGACAGAACATAGCTCATTCTAAGTTTAATTGGGCATCGACCTCACGTTTATATGCAACAAAAATGGACTTAAAAATGTTCCAGGTATCGGTTCAGCCCGTGAGATGACCTGGGCCTGCATGGAACTGGTGCAGATAAAAATGAGAGCGTATCTGTGCATAAAACGTCTGTGTGAAAAACAGGTGTGATACACTTGTGCTCTAGGGTTAGACAATCGTGGTTTGTATTCATTCAGTTCGGTACGTTTTCAATACAGCAAAAAAGCAGAAATGCCAAATCCTCGCTGGTGAGACTCTCAAGGGGGCGTGTCCGAAGCTCTGTGTAGTCTGTGACGTCCGGCCGTCTGTTGTCAGAGCAACAGCGTGAGCTTCGGACATTTGACTCTGTCTGGGCTTTTGTTTTCTTTAACAAAGCAGACATTATGGTCTGGTCTCATACCCGCGGCTATACATATAACAGTTGTCGTGTCGTTTGCTTTAGCCCTGTTTGAATCAGGAACGGCTTCCTAAACGCTGCGGGGAGAGTTTGTAGCGCGTGTGCTGCTGCTGGTTTTCCTGCTAAGCTAGTTTAGTGTAGCCTCTCCAGAGTACAATGTTGTTCTTCCGTGGTGCGCGTGTCAGACAGCACGTTGTCTGTTCCGTGGTGGGCGTGTCAGACAGCACGTTGTTTTCAGTGCTCTAAGTCACTCAATAGATTATCAGTGTTCTTTTGGCTGGTGAGTGAAGTTAATCTATATTGTACCATGGATGGATGGATTACCTTCACCAAACAAAAAGGGAAATCAATGATTTCGTCTTCAGTAGTCATGTTCATGATAAAGAACCATAAAACACAGGAAAATCAAATGATGTCTGCAATGTAAATACAAAGAACACACACATGTAATTAATGCACCTTTGATTCTGAAAATGATTAACATACACAGTCTATATGCTGACAACCTAGAGCAGTGTTTTATTATTCATTTCAGTCTCCCCCGTATTTGTCAACTGCACCTTTATAACCTCACTCTTTCCTCTCATCTGAAGTGTGTTGGTGCTCACCTCTCCCTGCATATTCTGCTTCAATAGACACTTGAACATGCGTGGTTTGTACATAGTATTTGTGTGTGTCTGGGTTGTTGTGTTGAGGTGTAGCTAAGCATTCTGACTGCTGCGTCTACTATTACCGTTCCCTGTTGTATAGCAGGAAGTAACTCACGTTGTTCCTTTGTTCCCCCTTAAGGTCTCAGGAAAACGTCTCACTAGATCCCATCGATTGTGGGTCCAGGACCAAGCAGCAGGTCTTTACAAACTCTCACAACTTCTCTCTGGATATTCGGATGCCTGGTGTTGTCCCAACAGGGGTGAGTCTGTGTCTCTGAAACGTACGACTTCAGGTCCTACATTCACCTCAACAGCTCACCATCAGAGCTTAAAGCATAGGTTAACGTCCCTATTAAGCCCTTCATATTGTCCCCGCCCCCTACAGACAGCATGCTTCTATGAGCTATAGTCATCTCTAACTAAAACTCATCTTAAAAATAAATATTAAACCTTATTACTAATGTTACGCTAGAATGTAGGTCAAATGGACTTAATGGGAGCATCAGTGAATTTATGGTTGAAAGAATATTTCATTCCACACACATGACATTAAAAACAACTGGTGTATGAATGGTGCAGTGACACAACATGAGACGTATTCCACCCAAAGCACCACAATGTAAATCATCAGGTGGGTTCCTGTTAGCGTGTGGACACTTTCTACTTCAGGAACTGTTAACGTCAGTAACCTTACTACACAACAGGGACATATGGAACCGTTTTTATCTTGACATCATAGAGTTTGCTGCTGAACATTTCAGCCGTTGATGACTCGTTTCTGTAATGTTTCAGTCGGACACTTACCTGTGCACAGCATTTTCTCTGCCAACTAGTCGAGATGCGTATGTCGGTGAGTATATCTTCTTCAAAGTATTTTGAGTTGACTCTGTTGTCCTTGATCCGAGGAGACAATAACTCAAACATGAATGTTTGTCATCACTGAACAGACATATCATTTAGTTTAGTCGACATATTTTAACCACACTGCTCTCCTTCCTCAGTGGACTTCATACCTCATGCCAACATGGACACAGTTCATCACATGCTTCTGTTTGGCTGCCAGACTCCGGTGTCCTCCAGCAGCTACTGGTAATTTCCACTTTCAGAGTGTTACAGAGGCTGTTCCATCATCGTCATCATCATCATCGCAGTAACGCCAGCACATCCTGTCGCAGCTGCTGGCGGGGTTGTTCAGCAGTGTTTTTTATGAGTGGTGTGCCAAACACCAGCAGTAAGTCTTACATCAGATTTCAAAGCTGGTTAAATAACTTCCAGGAGGACATGTAGTGAAAGTCGAGTGCATGTCAAAAATCACTGGGGTTTTCAGAATCAATCTTCTTCGGTTATGTTAATACTTGAGACCTTTTTGATACTGTTGTGTTTCAGTTACTGGATGCAACATTGATCTCTCTCAATTGGCATTGTTTGTTTACATCTTGCTCTCTCAGAGCTGATTCTTCTATTTCTTTGGCATGTTAGATTTGTAGGATTTAGGAGGATCTATTGGAGGTTTGACTATAACAACCAGCTGGCATTACCACACATGAGCACAAATTAATCACACAAGCTACTCCTTAAAATATCTACTATACTCACTAGGAGTGAGTATATGAGTGTCCACTGGGCAGGTTTGAGGCTCGCTCTCAGGGTGTGAGCAGAGGAGGAGCGAGAGGAGAACCACTCTGCTCTCAAAGGTGGTCGTCCAATCGTATGGACGGAGATTAGGTCGTCTGGCTGACTTATCCTGAACGTAATCACTGAGCGCCGTCAGAAAGTTCTTCCAGAGCGACTCGTTCCACCCAGAACCCTCTGATATACTCCTAAACTCTAAGACCCTGATTGAGCGATAGGTGACGTTCAGAGGCGTCTTTTGACTTGATGGTCAACAAGCTAAACAAATTGGCAATGTTCACAATATCAACTTTATAAGGTGATAGTGTGTTAATGGTTACAGCTTGATGTGGTGAAACATTTTCATACAAATTGTATTATTCATATATTAATGATTTAGATTGTATCAGGCCTAAAAACACAGTCACATTAATCTGAGGTCAGTCAAGTTGCCCTTGACTTGATTTACTGTGTTTTCCCGTCGTTGAAAGTTGTATTGATTGGTTGTTTTTCTCTCTAGGGACTGCGGCAGTGTTCAAGGCACCTGTGAGGATGAAGCGTCCATTATGTATGCCTGGGCTCGGAACGCACCACCCACTAAATTACCCAAAGGTATGACTCTCAAAGGCGGGGCTGCAGTCAACCAAAGAGCACCTCGGTTGACTGAAACTGACCTTCTCTTCAGTGGGGAAATAAATACATTCTGTCTAAAATGACATTTTGTCAAATATTGGTGTCATGTACATCTTTCTGTCTTTTCCCCTCAGTTGTTGTCATCTCCTGGTTTCCATTCTTCTCTCTGTTGTCTTATTAGATGTTGGGTTCAGAGTTGGAAGAAGTTCTGGGATGTCCCACCTCGTGCTGCAGATCCATTATGGAGATGTCAGTGCTTTCAAAGGTGAGTCCTGATGAAGCTGAAGGGAGAACGCGGCTCCTTGTTGTATGGATGTCTAATCAGTGTTGATGGTAAATCTAATCCTTTCATCCAGCGCCACCATCAGTCCACATATAACATATGTTCAATACTTTGGTTTATGACCAGATTACTCCGAATGACATTCCCTTCAGCCTCAGCTGTGCTTTGTGCAAAATAGCAAATGTCAGTCTGACATCACGCTAAAGTAAACTTTGGTTATTGTGCTCATTCAGATGAAACAAATAGAAATTCATGATGATTTCTGTTCTGCAGACCATCATAGAGATTGCTCAGGAGTTACCTTAAGAATGACGACCAAACTGTAAGTATTACTTAAAAACATAAACGTGTATGTGATGCTGATGTAAAGAGGAGAGTGACATGTAGCGCCTGTGTGAGTAAAGTGTTCTATAGACTATAGAAAAGAAAGGAAATGTCAAGGAAACATGATTTCTGAAAACGTGGCCACCGCCGTACAGCCTCCTCTGCTCTGACTGTGACTCTGTGTCCTCCTCACAGGCAGCCATTCATTGCTGGCATCTACCTGCTCATGTCTGTGGACACAGTTATCCTTCCAGGAAAGAGAGGTACGTTTGGTGTAATTACAATGTTTCCTAGATTTGAATTTACATTACATGCAAACATGTAATGTAAATTTCCTGTAAAATGGATGTTGTTCACACCGACTTCCTGTAGCCACTTGGTGGCGCTGTGGCTATGAGTCAATATTGGCGTTTATGGCAGCTCAAGCTTGGCCTATCTGTTGCCAATAGGTGGCGTTATAACCAGGAGTGAATATTGACACGCAGACATCCTCAAGTCATGACTTTGGTCAGATTTGACCGAGTCAACCAGCCACGACGCCATGAAACCTCAAACTCTGAACAGCTCTTCATTGCCGCGGTCTTTACATTGTTCTGATCTGAAGACCGTTTCAACAGGTCCTCAGCTCCGACTTTGTCTTTGCTCAGGCTCTAATAACAGTAATAGTAACGAGCTCACTAGGGCCTTCTGCAACCGACTGCTGGTCGGCGCTTCCACCTAAAAACAAGAAGCTGATACTGGTCATGGTCCCAGTCCTAACCCTAGCATCAGTATGTGTACAACACACTTCAAGCTGTCTGAGGAGTGTCGTCCACCTTCAGATGTTTCTGATGGAATGCATGATAATAGTGTCAGAAACGGGCCTTTACAGGTCACAGATTGGACCTGCCTTGACAAAAACTAATTTTCTTTTTTAGTTACGAATGCAGACATCTCCTGTGATTACACTTCATATCCCATCTACCCGTTTGCCTTCAGGACCCACACACACCACCTTGGTGAGTCATATCAGAGAATCTGGCGGTCCGTTTCACTGTGATCTTATTCCGCTTCAGTGATAACTGGATGAGTGTTCTTATCACAGGTAAAGTGGTCAGTGGCTTCAGGATCCGAGACGGGAAGTGGAGCCTGATCGGGAGACAGTCCCCTCAGCTCCCACAGGTACGTGATCACATCTGATCACATCTAATGGCAGTTAAAAACTGACGTGTTTGTCCCCGGGGCATTAAAGGTGCATGCATGCCAGATAATCTCAATGTCCCTGGCTCGGTTCTGGTGGGTCTGTGTCATACCGGGTTCTCTTTTTGTTTCCTGTCTGCTTCTTAACTATTAATAAAGGGGAAAATAGGGAGAAAAATCGATCTGTTTCAACCGTTGACACATCTGTTTTATAGAACCCACCGCTTGCTGTTGCCAGGATTGTCCCATACAGAAACCCAGTCCATGTCTTAATCCAGCACGGCAGATCAGCAGCAGCTTTGTCGCTCGGTCCGTGACCACAGGATGAGTTCAGGCACATTCAGGACATCTTGCACACTAGCTCATGACATGTACGTCTACGTTTAAAGAGTAGCACAAAGAATACATCAGTAAACATTTGCAAAATGTATTTCGGCAGAACTCAAAATCACAATTCTTTTACTCAGTGCCCAGCGTCAGTCCGGAATACTATTTTCAACTTTCCTAAACAAACAATATCCCAAATTGAAGTTCTGTTTTTCGTTCTACATAATAAACATAGTGTTAGCTAGTGCTGCTGTTAGTAACTTAAAGGGGTCATAATTCCCTCTCTATTATTTTGTATGGCTGTGAAAAACATCTCATTCAAACAATATTCAGGTTTTGATCACCTTACCTAGAACACGTTGTGATCCACCTTTACCTGAGAGAAACCTTTACTGAATCAAGTTTGAAAGCATCGTAGTGAGACTCCCGTACTGTTAGCTGTTAGCTTCGTGCTACATTTGACCCATCCTATAGGCAGCAGTGGGCTGGGAGCAGTCAGGGGTTTCAGTGTCTTGCTCAGGGACACTTCGGCACAGAACTCGTAGCAGCCGAGGATCAAACCGCCGACCTTGCGGTTTAAGTAATACGCAGGAGTTCAGTGAAGAATCCGTGGATCACAGCAGTTGTTAGTGTTCAGTAGAGCGTTGTCTGCTCGTTGCTCAGCAGTGAAGGTCTTTTCTCTCCAGGCTTTCTATCCTGCTGACGAGGAGCTGAATGTGAAGTACGGTGATACAATAGCAGCCAGATGTGTGTTCACTGGGGAGGGCAGAACCGTGAAAACCTATATTGGGTGAGTTCAATTGTATAACCTAATGTACCTAATGTACCTGATGCATGTTTACACCAGATTGTAGCTTATCTATAACTCAAAAGTACCTTTTAGGTTTCTGTGGTTGATTCTAGGCTTGTCCAGGTAGTGATATGCAGTGGGGTGGTTTGGTTGAGTGCGTAGTAGTCCGGGTGTTTCAGTGAGACGGAGGAGATCAAGGTCGTTGTCAGTGATGATGATATTGCAGCTTTCCTCCATTTCTACCTATAGTACCATGAGTGATGTATCTGAGCCGGTTTCTTTTGTGTTTCGTCTGCAGCGGTACCTCTGATGATGAAATGTGCAACTTCTATATAATGTACTACATGGACAGCAAGCACGCCATCCCCTACATGAACTGCATGGAGTCCGGCGCCAAAGACCTGTTCCAGCACATTCCAGCTGAGGCCAACATTCCCATCGCTGTCAGTCCAGGTCAAATGCACTCCATGATGCATATGGGGCACTCGACAGGTACAGGCAGCACATATTCTGCATGTTTCATGCTGATAATCATTGTTGATCAAGCCTCTTCTTTTGGATAGGAGGTGAATGTTACCTCTGTACGGCTCACACTCGCTATTCTCACTTTTCTCAATGTGCGCCTCCTTGTCTTTTTTAATAGTTCACAACATTTACACTGTTCAGAAAGCTGCCTCATTAAACTTTGTTTTTCCTCCAAAGACCACCAAGATAACAAGTTGATGTTGGATGAAAACAAAGCGGAGCAGGTTCTGGATCAGGGTAAGTTCAAGGACAAAGAACTCACTTCAGTCACTTTACTGTCCCACAGCTGGACTCATACCTCTAATGGAGGCCTTGTTTAATTCACTTTTATACAAATAACTGAGTTAAAGAGGAATTATGGAAGACTTTATCTGCTCATCCTACACAGTTTCACAAGGTTACAAGTAACAAGGTTAATAATTGTCATGGTACAGAGTTGGACAACAACAAATGCATATTGTGGTCTGATTTAGATAAATAACAAAAACCCCCACACACACAAAAGACTTTATTATAAATAATGAATACATATATATATATATATATATATATATAGAGGGTGGATGATGAAATGAGGAGTCTCACAGCCTGAGGAAAGAAGCTGGTTACAGCTAGCACAACCAGCTAAATTATTAGCTCACAATTAATACTGTGTGGCGGTAATCCGACCAACCTTAGTGGGTTTTATTGTCCCACAGAGGTGTCAGAAAAATAGTTCACTTTCATTTTTCATTTTCATTCATTTTTCTAAACTCAAGCACTTCTTTTTAGATGGAGCCTTTATTTTACTTGAAATGAGAAGAACGCTTATTCATGTATTTCTATGTGTTATTTAGAATCCATCCAGTTAAAACTGAGAATAATAATAGTTAAGATATAATTGATGTACTTTCTTTATTTGATTTGACGGTTGTTGACGACACAGAGACGTTGTTTCTACTACGAGGCTTCTTGAATATATATATATAAATATATATATATATATAAATAGTGCAGGTTAGATATTATTGTAATGTTCCGGACCTTTAACGAGGAGATTTTCTCAATCTGGACCTTTTTGAATTTGAATTGATAACTCCTGGTGTAACGGTTATACTTTTTAAATCAAGTAAATCAATAGTTCTGTCTCAGTTACTGCTGCTGTTCCTCTGATCGAACAGGCAGGTTGACAGAATTATGGAATTTAACAATTCATTGCTCACAGGTGTGGTTGTGTGTGTACTACTTTTTAAAAGTTCTTTGTATTTCATCTTGTTTATAATGAGTAGTTCTGGAAACCAGGTCTCTAATTTTGTATATTAAGTTTTTGCAGCTTTCTCGCCAGAAGTTTTATGGATTTTGGGCCTGACTTTATTACCGTTTTGTAAATATTATCTTATTTTCTTGTTGATATAATATATTTATTTTGTTCTTTATTTTCTTAATTTTGATCATGAAATTCGTTTTTTGTTCCCTTTTTATCTGTCTTAATTATGTATCAGGTCTTAGTTGTTATTCTTTCTTTTCATGGGCACAGAGAGGTAGAATCCTCCCCTGATGACTTCTTTGAAAGGTCTCCATACTATAGCTGAATCAAACTCCGTTATCATTTTCTTCTCAGAACATTTCTATTTCCTTCCTCATTTGAGTCTTGAATTGTGGATTGTTTAGGATACTTGTATTTAGAGTTATCGCTTATCTGTACACTGAAAGAGAGAGAGGTGATGATCAGATGAATGAATACATCCAATATCACAGCTATGCATTCTATGGCAATATCCTTTTTGGACAAAAAATGATCTATTTTGAGTATCTTAATGGGGACGTGAGTAAAACACGCTGAGCCACAGTTGCCCACATCCTTGCTGGATACGGCATCTGAGACTTTATTTGTTTTCTTTCAACACCTTCTTGGCTTTGGGGTATCAGGGTATTGGGGTACAACGGTTCTGAAGCACTTGGAGAGGAAGCCACGGTCAGCGTAGAAGCAAACGTTGCTGCTCCTTCTTTTCTGTCATGCTCTCCGGAGCGCCTCTAACTTCGTCTAGTAGCTCCCAAACTTGACCACTGTTGATGCTTTGCCTGCTTGCCGTTGGGCTTTGGATCCATTGGTCGTGTGTCGTGTGAGCTCCTTGTCACGGGAAAGGTCAAGCACGCTTTTCAACAAGCTCTCCAGAGAACCGGCCAAGTTGGTCCCTTCTTTATCTTCGGGTGTTTTGTAAATCCTAAATGATCTCTCCTCGCTCAGCTCTCTTGTCTATAGCCTGGATTCCAAATTCGGTTGGTGCAACCACTTGATAAGTGTTGGTGTTGCTTCATGCACAGTCTCAGTTTCATCTATTCTGCCCTCCAGGCTTCAGTTTTTCTTTGATGTCAGATAGTTGTACCCTGTCAACCTGCACAGACTTGGCCTCTGCCTCTGATGCATCCTCGTCATCATCATCATCATCATCATCTCGTCTATCATCTTCACTGTCTTCTTCCTTGGCAATCTTCTGCCTGGCACTTTTGAACACTGAAGGATTGACTGAAGGACAGTGAAGTCCTTGTATATCTGGGATTCCTCCAGGTTGAAGGTCTGAGCGTTGTGACTCTCCTGAGTTCAGAAGTGGAACTGACTTCTATTCTTCTCAGGAACGAGTGTAAACGTGAACAAGTGTGTTTCCACCACGAGTAGGACAGCTGATGTGTTAGTGATATGTCAGCAGGTCTCACTCCTATCGTTCATATAACTGTATAAAATACCTTTAAGAGTACATTAGGTTATACTGTGTTGTACAGTAATTTATGCCGTCTCAGCATTAAATTGCATGAAACGTCTCTGTTGTTTCCTGCTGACTAAATTCTTTCCTTCTGAACTCTTCACTGTTCCAACACAAGCTATGTAATGTCTACCAAAAGACTTTTTACACCATAGGCTGTGTAGTGGCCAATACATATTTGTTGTATTTTATCTTTTTGATATCACTAGTCCCTATGAAATATTTCACCAGCCTTTTTAACAATGAGCGAGATTGATGTGTAAAGCGAGACTTTTCCTATGGCCTACAGTCTCCTTGTCCTTTGTTTCCATTCTTTCCTGTCCTTCTCTGCCCTTGTCTGTGCAGGTGACCTCTATTCTCTTATGTCCAAGCTGCTAGGCCAGAGCGAGGACGTAGCTCGCATTCATAAGTACAACCCAAGCAAGATGCAGAGAGCCCAGGCTGAGTTGGTGGCTCAGATTGATAGCTTAATGCAAAAGAAAGACCTGGGCTTTCCCAGTGCCAGACTAGCCTTCCAAACCAGGGAGGATCATGTTTTGGTGAGGGACAGAGTCCACAAATTCCATCAGCTTGAGGCCACAGCCAAGCCGGCGAGAAGCAAGCTGCTAGCTGAAGGTGGGTCCTGGATGCTAACTTCCTGTTGATATTGATGCTGAAAACATTTACAATAGTTTGTACTCCTTATTGTAACATCAGGGCTTTCTATGAGACACGCTTCTCTGTTTCTTTTACTTCCTGGCTGTAGCATCTTGTGTTTCCTCTTCACTTCTGTCTTCTTTCTCCTCATCCCTTTCTTTGCTGTCACTCATGGACATGTTCCTCACCTGACACAGACCTTTGCATTAGTTATAACACAGGGCTGATTCCAGTCTGAATGTTTGACAGTTCATTCACTCTGCCCCATGTTTGTTCTGGCTTCAGTGCAGAGAGGGTGTTTGTTCAAAGTGTGGAGGTTTCTTCTAAACAAGCAAAGGTTAGGTGTGAATCCAGTGCATCCCTGAGGTATAAAACATTTTTAAAGGTTGAATGCTGAACTGTTTGCACCCATATTTACTAGGGGTGGGGGGGAAATCGATGCAGCATAGTATCGCTATATTTTGTGTTGCAGTATTTTATAGGGCACCAAGTATCTACCTTTTATATATAAACTATTAATATTGCAATTATGGATGGATTAACCGATTTGGATGAAACTGCGGTTCTATCAGTCATGGGTTCATAACCATAAGAACTGAAGAAGCTACGATATCTATGGTGTGTGTGTGTGTGTGTGTGTGTGTGTGTGTGTGTGTGTGTGTACCTGGTTGGCTTTGTGTGTTTGAGAGAGTGTTGCTCTACATACTGAACATTTCAGTAGGGAACCAACCCTCCAGCCCGCCATCATTTTTTAAGTCTGTTTACCATCTATAATATATAGATAGAAATAACAGAAATCCAAATAGACGAACTTGGAATGTTCTAGGTGTAAAGCTGAATATGTAATCTGGCAGTGAGCTCCAGGTTTTGTCATAGATATCGATTCATTGTCTTTGTGTGAGTTTATCCATCCTCACCTCAGGGGTCAACTTGAGCCAGAGATACAGTAATAAACACTAAACACAGAGCAGACTGTGGAGCCTCTGGTACTTACCGTTACAGAATGCCACCTTTGACGCCGCATTAACAATACCTCAACCCGTGTGTGTGTGTGTGTGTGTGTGTGTGTGTGTGTGTGTGTGTGTGTGTGTGTGTGTGTGTGTGTGTGTGTGTGTGTGTGTGTGTGTGTGTGTGTGTGTGTGTGTAGACTACCATTTGGAGCAAGTCTCAGCGTGGCCTCAGAGTTCTCTCCAGTTGGGTCAGGTGTCAGGACTTGCCCTCGACTCAGATGCTAACTTGGTCATTTTCCACAGAGGGGACCACCACTGGGGGGCCAGGTAAGCGCTTCACTTATGATATGTTCAGTGTTGGTTATTAAACAGCTGGGTGTATTTAAGGAAGTTCAAATTGATATGGAACAATCTTTCTCTGGTGAACTACAAACAGCATGTTGGTGTTTTTTCCAGCTCTTTTAACAGCCAGGCCAGATACCAGCAGAGGTCCCAAGGACCTATTCAGCAGTCCACTATTTTGGTTGTGGACCCAGACAAAGGCAACATTCTGAAGGCTTCTGGCAGAGATATGTAAGTTATAGTGTGCTTCAGTTTAGCAAGTGCTGAACATGAACAGAGACAACAGGAATGTGTGATACTGGTGTACTTCCTGTATCACTACCAGAGTGAACACTGTCCTGTAATGATTCATGTCTCTGATGTTGCAGGTTTTTTTTGCCTCATGGAATAACAACAGACAAGAACAATAATTACTGGGTCACTGATGTGGCTCTTCATCAGGTAATGTGCCGGAGGTGTTCCACCTGAACTGAGTATGTCTGATAAGTAACCACTGAAACAGATTCTTCACACATTATTGTTTATAATTCTTATACTCCATTAAAACGTAATGTGTAAACAGTAGGTCTGATGTTAGTGTATTGAGAACAGATGAGATCTGTGAACACGTAGTGAACCAGCACCGATGAAGAGTCCTTCTGTCACTCGTCAGGTGTTGAAAGTGAGCGGTGACGGCAGAGACAGGGTGCTGCTGGCTCTAGGAGAGGCTTTCACGCCAGGAAGTGACAACAACCACTTTTGCCAGCCCACTGATGTGGCTGTAGACACCGAGACCGGCAACGTCTTTGTGTCTGACGGCTACTGCAATGCCAGGATACTGAAGTTCTCAGCTGAGGGCAAATACCTGTCCCAGTGGGGTGCAGGTAGGAATCGAACTCCACACAGGCACAGACACACAAAGCCTCGTGAATGTTTTCAAGCAGGTCTTGTTGGACAAAGGCCCTTCTTTCAGTGTTAGTAACATGACAGACCGTCAAAGTAAATGCAGGTTGTGTGTTTGTGCAGGTAGCTCTGACAAGCTCTGCTGAGAGACTCAAAGCTGGAAGATGTGAGGAGAAATAGAGAATGTATAGTTCTATGTATAAAAAAACATATTTTTGTAAAGAAAGTTTAAGCCAAAAGGTGAGCTAATGTAGAATCTGCTCCAAATCTAGGAGCTACGGGTTTTGTCTGAAAGGAAGTTGTATGACAGCTTAACCTCAGCTTAACCTCTTGCATGTATTGCTTCCATAAATTATGATTGTCTTATTTTTCTGACTAAAGGCTCGTCAGAAAGGAAAAGGCGCATCCCGTTCCGAATCCCCCACAGCCTGGTGTTCCTTCCCGACAGACAGGAGGTGTGTGTGGCTGACAGGGAGAACGGGCGTATCCAGTGCTTCATAGCCCAAACCGGAGAGTTCCTTAAGGAAATAAAGAAAGAGGAGTTTGGAGGGGAGGTGTTTGCTATCAGCTACAGCCCTGCTGGAGGTGAGTTCACTGGTTGAGCTGACCAGGGACATTCATCACACATGGTTTAAATAGTGTTTTATCCTACCACTAGGGACATTATTTTCCTTTTCAATTCCCTTTAGTCATAATGAAAAATGAAAGGTTAGGACTTTATGGACTGTGAAAGGTTGTATATGGTCTTCCAGGGGTTTAAAAGAGTCTCAATGACATCATCACTGGACACAAGCAGAAAGCCACAGTTACAAACTGGAGGTGTAACACAGGTGTGTTATGAATGTAGGATCCAGTGTTTTTGGAGCAAAGTCTGGATATCTTTGCTAGAAATGTAGAATACACCTTTTATTTATGTCATGTTCAGGTTAGTTTATGGATGAAAGCATTCCCTTGACTTAAAAACAAGTGCCTTACGTGTGTGTGTGTGTGTGTGTGTGTGTGTCTGCATGAAGGTGGCCTTATCTTTGCAGTAAATGGGGAATCTCCATATCGCTCAACTCCACTCAGAGGTTTTGTAATAGATTATTCAACCATGGATATTTTGGATACCTTCAACCCAGAGAAAAAGGTAATCGCACACACACACACACACACACACACACACACACACACACACACACACATACACACACACACACACGCTCTCCCCGTTTCTCTCTACACGATATGAACTACTGGTGAAGGCTGTGTATGATTTTAACAGAGGTCTCAAAGGGCCTCATTGAGCATGTAGACGGTTCTACTGTCCTGCTTGATTTACCACTATGAAGCTACTCATACCATTTCCTTCAGGTTGTCATGAACTCTTAGGGTAGACCACTTATGCTGTACTTCCCATGCATACAACATAACTGGTGTGACTAACCAGGAATCAGAGAGATCTAACTCGTATATACAGATAAATCTAATTTGCTAATGGAGCTCTGGAGGTCTGCTTATGCAGCTCCTCAAGGGCAGTCTTAGATAAGCTCTTATTATTCATTATGACCAGAACCCAGATATTTAAAGCAGTTGGCAATCTCCACATTTTCTCCATTACATACAAACATTAGTTTGTAAATGACCTCTTTTCTGCAACCAAACCTTTAGTTTTATAACGTAGTGTAAGCCTTCTGAACAGACATGGACTCTACTCAGACCACTGGGTTTTTGGAAAGGTGATCAACGTTTACATTATGCTGTATTGTCTTTCGTTTGCAGGAGTTTAAAATGCCTCACGACATAGTTGAAACCAGGGACGGTAGCGTCTTTGTCGGGGATGCAGGCAGTAAATCAGTCTTCAAGTTCACCACTGAGAGTAAGCTCAGCTTCATTAAGACTGTGATGAGTCTGAACTGTGTGATGTTCTCCTGTGCAGAATCCATGTCAACTTGTGTGAAGTTCACTGTTGTTGTGACTCTGCAGATGAACTGTACCTGTGATTTAGTAGTTTTATTAACCTGTAACCACAACTTTTCACTTTCAGAGTTACATCGCTCTGTCAAGAAAGCTGGGATCGAGGTTCAAGAACTTGACGGTACGTATTGTTGAGTTCAACAGTTCTGATGTTCTTTATGAAGTAAAAGCTCAGCTACTGCTGAGGGTCCAGCCTCAGGGACACCTGAGAACACACAGCGTGACGCACATTAAAACATGCGTGAGTCGTATCCAGATCAGCTAATGGGGATTAACTCAATGGGGAACAGGATACGCCAATGTTCTCTTCTTCACAGTGAAAGATGGACGTATTCTTTGAGAATCCAAAAAGAGGAAGTCATGGAGTGTGAACCCGTTTCATCACAACATTTCTCTCTGCACAGAAATGGAGGCATTTGTCCGAACTAAGGTGAGGCCGGAGCACAACGTGTTGAAGACGGCAGCCATCCAAGAGAAGCAAACTGTGTCTCTGCAGCCTCAACCGCAGGAAGAGGCTGCAGAGGACGAGGAGGAGAAGAAGAAGAGTGCAGCAAAGCCCAACGGCGAGCACGGTGTGCTCCCAGCTGTTATCACCGGCCTGCTGCTCGTCCCGCTGCTGCTGGTCATCTCCATAGGACTCTTCATCTGCTGGAGGAGAAACAGTACGTATGACCCAGAGGTGTCTGACGTTGAAGAACACCAACGTTTACTCAGACCACCATCTGCTTCAAGTGTCAGTGTTCAGATGAAGAGGGAGCTGATCTCAGGGAAAGCTCGATGTTGATAAGACTGTAGTAAAAGTTACTATGAAACCCGATTTTGGGTTTATGAAATTAAACGGTAATATCAAGTAAAGTCATTAATGAAAGACCAACTCACCAAAATAGAAAACAGTAGAAAAACAGAGCATGCTGTCCTGTTCTGTATAGTTTAATTCTACGGCTTATTATTGAATATTTTCTGTTTGCAGACGCATGTGAGGTGAAAACTGAACCCAGTTCTGTTCGAGGGATCCTGGGAAAGATAAGAGGTATGTAATTTAACATAAAGGATGAAATGAATCCTGTTACTGACCCGGCAGGGATCTCATCACCCTACACATGAGTGTGACTTCATCCTCTTTATTTTATTAATCAATACTCTAAGTGTTACTTTAACATTTGCAAACCAATGCTTGTAATATATTTTAATCCCGACTTCAAAGCGAATTTAGTTTTTTGATACTAAAGTGAACCGTGGCATCTCAACTTTAACAGTAACAATAATATGTAATAATGAGGGTTTTAAGGGCTGAAAATATACAAACACTTAACTCATTATTAGGGCTGGGCAAGTTATCGCCTTAACACATTCATTCATTAACGCATTCATTCATTAACCCATTCATTCATTAACGCATTCATTCATTAACCCATTCATTCATTAACGCATTCATTCATTAACGCATTCATTCATTAACGCCAAAAATGATTATGTCGCGCATTAACGCAGTTTTTCTTTAATTATTATGAAGCGGACATCTTTAACAGAAGAACAGGGCAGCGAGTGGTGAACAGCTGTTTGTGTGGCGCCTCTTCCTTCTCTTCCTGCTGCAGTTAAAATCAAATCTACAGATATTTAATAAGTACAGAAACAAAACAGTTACAAACCGAATACACTATTAATAACAAAACAAACATCAAGTTCATGAAAGCGAGGACCCCTCCGGACCACCAGACAGACTCTATGTCTGCTCCACGGTCAGGAGGAGGTCTGATCCTCTCCTCGGATCTACTGTCCTCTTGTCCCCCCAAAGTTACATTCCTCAGCCCATCGATCTGCTCCACGATTGGCTGAAATCCAATAAGCTCCCCCTGGCTGATAACCCATCCTTCCCCCGCTGCTGGCACATTCCTCACACCCCCTCACAGACACTCAGTACACATACAATTCCTCACAAACTGTCCACCTTCCAAACCTTCTCTTCCCCCTTTTCTCTCTCTCTCTTCCTCCCCCTCAAACCCACACAGACACACAGTCAGTCCTCGTCTCCTGACACTTGTGCTCCTATAGTGCATAAAGTTGGTGCTTTACTTTTACTCAATCAAAGGATCTGAATAATTCAGTGAAACTTATTTTATTAATTTATATGTTTTATCTATTTGATTTGTATAACATTGTGGAGCTTTTTTTTTTTTTTACATATGGTCAATATGAATATTCAGAACTGTACTGTTGCAAGGCCGGTTTCAATATCGGAGCCATAAACCTCCTGAGAGAAGGTACCGTTGTGTTTGTGGAAGCTGTCGGTCACGTGTTCCTCTGGTGGTTCTCCTGTGTTCAGGTAAAGCGGTGGGCAGTCTGAACCTGGGGAACTTCTTTGCGTCCCATAAGGGTTACAGTCGCCAGGGCTTTGACCAGCTGAGCACTGAAGGCAGCGACCAGGAGAGGAACGGCGGGGACAGCAGCGACTCTGAGAACGAGGAGTACTCCGCTCTGCCGCCTCCTCCCTCCTCCTCGTAGTCTCTCTGGGGCCAGACGCCAGCCTTCTGCTTACATCGCCAACAT